>NC_137815.1:60257470-60272470 GCF_963921795.1 Nannobrachium achirus | reverse complement strand
TTATGTAAATTTGGGGGATTTCGGGGGCACGGTGGCGCAGTGGTTAGCGCTTCGCCTCACAGCTAGAAGGTCCTGGCCTGGGTTCGATTCCCGCCGGGGGACGCTGTGGGTGCTGGGGGGCGTGTTTCTCCCTCCGTGTCATCAGCGCCCACACCCTAGGTGGGGTCGGCGATAGGGCCTTTCTGTGTGGAGTTTGCATGTTCTCCCCGTGTCTCCTAGGGTTGATACCCTCACAAAAACATGCAGTAATTCTGGTCTCAATAATGCCTCCCCCTGGCCAGCCGGGGCGCTTGATGGAGGGGAAAGGAACTGGTTGGGATAACGTGTTCCTTCCACGCGCTACGTCCATCCCGGGGAAATCCCCCCTGTCAGGTGAAAAGAAACAACTTGGACTACTCATGCATTGAAGGAAGCATGAGGTCAGTCCGTTGTCTCCCCAGGCGCGGCAGAGGGAGAGCAGAGCCCAGGATTACATAGGCAATTGGCACTGGGTGAAAAATGGGTTGCAAAATCGTGGGATAAAAATTCTAGAAAAAAAAGGGGGATTTGGATGTTGGTTGTGGGCACGCCATTGTTTGGTATTGAGTGAACATCGAGGTGTGTATGACTTAAACATAATGTGTATTGATTTGCGTGACTTTTGGACAATATGTGTAGAAAAAAATCTGCCTCCTGGTGGCACTATAACAGGCAATGAGAAAAAGGGGGAATTTCTTCCTCAGCCTAACCCTAGTGGAAATGTGCATGCAAAACACGCTGAGTTCATGATTTGAGACATTTTGTTCAAAACAGACCAATCCTGCAAACTTTGAAAGCCAATGTTAGCCAAGGCAATCAGGATGGTAGGCCTATGAAAAATCTGACAGATACGTATTGATCACATGACTATAGAAATCATAGAGTACTGATTTGCATGATTTTTTGTCATTTCTCAGATTTAAACTTTGCCTATAACGACATGCCCAAAATATAGACTCCAGTCTATTCCAGTCTAAAAGCTACTGTATGTTGTAGATGTAGACAATAGGGTCCCATCCTCTTTTACAGTACACTTTAAGACATAATAAGACAGAATAAGACAGAATAAAGCCATAATAAGAAATAATGTGTTGGTAATTAGAGCTAATATATTTTATTAGACAGAAACAAAGACAGAATAGTAGAAAAAGCGAATACATTCTCTGGCACCGTCACCTGCCGCGGAACTGCAGCGGCAGGTCCCGTAGCGGTAAACTGCCCGTCCGTGCAGTGGTGGCTGAGACAGAATAGCAGAAAGCGAATACATTATCTGGCACCAGCATCGCTGGTAACTGCCGCGGCAGCCACCACCGCACAGACGGGCAGTTTACCGCTACGGGACCTGCCGGTCCGTGCGGCGGCCGCCGGTCCTACTGGCGGGACTGCTGGTCCTATCGCCGGCGATGCAGTGCGACTGCTGGTCGAACTAGTGGTCGTGCGGCAGTGTCTGCCGCTGCAGTTCCGCGGCAGGTGACGGTGCCAGAGAATGTATTCGCTCTTTCTACTATTCTGTCTTTGTTTCTGTCTAATAAAATATATTAGCTCTAATTACCAACACATTATTTCTTATTATGGCTTTATTCTGTCTTATTATGTCTTATTATGTCTTAAAGTGTACTGTAAAAGAGGATGGGACCGACAATAGCTTGTAGACTGCAGACAATATTCATGTGTACACTTCCTTAGTTACTAGCGAAGCAGAGCAAATACACTCACATTAGGGACCTAAATAAAATCAATGTCTGACTGTACCTCATGCTGTTTACATTTCTGACTAATAAAGTATTCAATCAATGAATCACATCTAACCCTCATTAAAGTAAGTCTCACCTAACAGCCACACAAAACTTTTTTGTTTTTGTCTTTTCCTTTGTATTGTTATTTATCTTGGAGTGGCATGCAAATGGTCTCTACATTCCTTTTGTTTAACATTCCAATTATTTTGGATACGTTGAAATTGATTATCTAATCAAGGATTTGGAGACACATTGGAACCACTTAGCATAACCAGTGGGTTAAGACTCTAATTTCAAGAGCTAATGAAAGTAGGCTATTTTCATTTGATCGAAAGTCTTCTAAATGAAAACCAAACAGCTGCCGGCCAAGCAGGGGCTTTTTTTTTGTTACTTTGTGGAAAATGAAGCTAGAAAACAATTGCCTTGAATGTAGGTCATTCATACACGAGTAATAATTAGGCTAATTATCACTTCTTAAAACGACCCTGTTTGGTACAGTATTGGTATGTATTAGTAGCAGCTATGTGACTGCAGTAATAAACATACCTCCAGAATGCATAGGTGGTCCACATAGCAAAACCACTCCTTGGCCTTCACGCACGTTGACAGCACTCCTCACTGTTTGGGATTTGAAGTTGTCGATATCTGTAGAGTAGAGTAGGAGTAGAAGTATAGTGTAGGAGGTACAAAGCAGGAATAGAGAAATAGAGTGGAGCACTCGTAGATACTCATAATGCTTTATAACAACAACTTTAAAACACGATAAAGCAATTTATAGTGACTTAGTTACAACGTAAAGTATAAATGCATAATAATGTTTGTAACACTTTACAACACACAAAAGGTTTCTGCTACACCTACAGGAATGGCATTAATTATGACAACAGGTATAGTGGGGTTTGCATTAAAGGGGGAACCGGCACTGTGTCTGCAACACAGTCGGAGGCACAGACAGATACAGAGATCTCCATAATGGGCATAAAGGGACACAGACAAACAGATACAGAGAACTCCATATATGGGCATAAAATGGATGCAGACAGACAAATACAGATATCTCCATATATGAGCATAAATGGACCCCGGCAAACAGATGGTCAATACGGGTCCTACAGAGATCTCCATATATGTGCATAAAATGGACGCAGACAGACAGATATCTCCATATATGGGCATAAATGGACACAGGCAAACAGATGGTCAAAACAGATCCTATGACAACAGGTATAATGGGGTTTACATTAAAGGGCGGGGCATTCATTCCCTATTTACATTGTTCCCGAGTTGGCCAGGTCGCCGACTAGACGCTCGGCCGCCCGAGCTTCTAGTAACTATAATTATACAGTGTTTTATAGATATGTTTATAACACACACACACAGAAAATGTTATAATATAGTTGTATTGTACCAGTAAGACTCCCTAATCGGGAGATAAGCGACCGTTGGTCGCTTATCTCCACAATCTGTCGGTAGATAATGCCGGTCTTATATAAGGGTCATTTGTGTACGGTGTGATGTCATACTGATGTCAGCAGTGTGATGTCATACTGATGTCAGCAGCTATGTCTCTATATATGGAGTTATATGTTGTTCGTGTCCAAATATGGGGCTTGTGAGGTCAGACTTAGTGAGATTCGTCGGTTATCTCCATATATGGAGGGATGTGTTGGTTATCTCCATATCTGGAGATTCAACCTTCAACGTGTAACTATGGCTACCTAACGACTAGCCACATGACGTGAAGGTGAGTGAGGGTCTTTGTAACAGCCACCCCCAGATTTCCCGTGGAAATCTGTACAATATCGAGAAGGCCCGAACGGAAACTCTTAGTCAACTGGCCACCCCATCAAAGAGTAAAGGGACATCAAGGCCTCTCTCTTGTCAATGGGCTGGTGTCGGCCACCCCGTACGGGTTCTAGTCTGAGGTGATAGCCTGCCACCCCGTTAGTAGGCAGGGGTCCCGACAAGCCAAGGGGTCGATTGCACCAGCTTCCTCCTGCCGCGAAGGGTGCCAGCATGACTCACACCATCCTTCCTAGACGATTTTGACATCTTGTTACTAATCTGTCGGTAGATAATGCCGGTCTTATATAAGGGTCATTTGTGTACGGTGTGATGTCATACTGATGTCAGCAGTGTGATGTCATACTGATGCGGAGACATGAGCAGGGCAAAGGTGTGACGTGTGACGTGTGACGTGTGACCGACCGACGGACGGACGGCCGGTGGAGGTTTTGATACCAGTAAGACTCCCTAATCGGGAGATAAGCGACCGTTGGTCGCTTATCTCCACAAATATCACAACCTCCACCTCTCACGTCATACGGGCAGCCATAGTTACACCTGGAATGTTGAATCTCCATATATGGAGATAACCCACGCATCACACAAAGTCTGACCTCACCAGCCCATACTTGGGCATGGACGACTTATATCTCCATATACGGAGATGGCCATATATGGAGATACGATGACATCACAGAGTCCACAGCTGATGATGTGGCGTGATGTCATACAATACACAAACAAGCCCTATATAAAGGGGCAATTCTCACCAGGGAAGAGAGCATTGCCTGGAATGTTGAATCTCCATATATGGAGATAACCTACGCATCACACAAAGTCTGACCTCACCAGCCCATACTTGGGCATGGACGACTTATATCTCCATATACGGAGATGGCCATATATGGAGATACGATGACATCACAGAGTCCACAGCTGATGATGTGGCGTGATGTCATACAATAAACAAACAAGCCCTATACGATGACATCACAGAGTCCAAAGCTGATGATGTGGCGTGATGTCATACAATAAACAAACAAGCCCTATACTGATGCGGAGATATGAGCAGGGCAAAGGTGTGACGTGTGACGTGTGACCGACCGACGGACGGACGGCCGGTGGAGGTTTTCATAGTAAACTGCTCCCTGACGGTCGCAACTAAACTGCGACCTGACGGTCGCAATTATAATGTGTTTGCTTAATCGGTGGATTTTGAGTCTGACCTTCTCTTTAAACATTTGCAGGTCCCCATTGCTAGTCTGTTCACTTTACCTGTTATGGGCTGGTGACATAAAAAGGTGATTTGTCAAATAACCTTCTTTTATGATAACAGTAATTTATGAGCAATTTACGGTAAAAATCTGTTCGGCTCATGTTTGAAAAATGAGGCCCAAATAACAAATGACACTTTGTGGCGCCAGGAGGAGTGAGCAACATCATTATTAAATGTGGTCTAATCTCACACTTAAAAGCATTACCCTCTCTGTCAATACTCTCAACACAATTTATCCCCGGCAAATGAATGGCTGTCAGACAAAAACCCAAACCTGGGAAGGTAAATCATCCCCACAGCCCCTAGCTTCATGACTGATGGAGGTGAGACACCGCAGCCAGCAATGCGTTCTGTATACACCCGGCAGTTTAACCGCCCGGGGTCACCCTCCAAAACACAAACAAGAGAAAGTCATTGTGACCGATAAGAGAAATTAGGAGACAGTGAGAGCGAGAGAGAGCGAGAGAGACAAAGAGAACGAGAGCGGGAGAGCGAGGCAGCCAGAGAGCGAGGGAGCGAGACAGAGACAGAGAGAAGGACAGAGAGAGAAAGAGAGAGAAGATTATATGGAGAGAAGTGGGCCAGTGTGTGGGGCAAGATTAATGAGTGGCTCTCTGACCGTGGCGGAAATCAAACACAGCCAAGTCGCGACAGGACAGAGAGTAGGCCACAGGAGAAGGAGACACCCGCCTTGCACAATGCGGGCAGATGAAAGCCTGATTTATAATGTGTAGTAAGAATAGCTGATATTTATAAATCATTCATATTCACAATGTGTCTGTGAGCTTACAGATGTGCTATTTTCGCGTCGTGGACAACTGGACGCATGGCGCAGCATAGGTTAGCCAGAACAATAACTGATTTTCATGCTTCAGTGCTTGAAAATAAGTTATCGGTGGCGAGCGACACCGCCGTGCGACAAAGTAATTGCGATTGAGACTGTGTGAGACAGACTCACATATCCAACTGACTGAAGAAGGCGTATATACACAGCAGTAGATCACTGTAATGACGTTCATCATTGGAAACAGTGGGTGGCTAATAAAAGAGCTGGTAATAATCACTCTAATAAGCAGCGGATGATTTATTTACCAAAGAACTCCAAAAATAAAGTGAAACAATGGAGAGCATTGATGCAGTGGGTCTTGGTGCTGCACAGAACTCTCTGGTCTGAAAACCCTCTCAAACTGCCTGAGGGCAACCTAAGCTGCAGCAATACATTTCTTTCCCAAGATTCCCAAGCTGAATTCATCTAGCACAGAAAACGGCTGGCCTAGGGGGATACGGTAGGCTAGTATCGGCCACTCAATGTGGCTGAAAGGTGTTTGGCTGGGCCCATGGTTCTGATATAAACACTTTTCCTGTCAGATACTATACCTATTATTACTCAAGGGTGTTTTCCTTATTGAATGCTCTTGAAGGCTATGGCTAAGGGGCATGAGAAATGGTGAATACCAGGGGGTAGATTTTCACATTTTACATTTGCAGGTTAATAATTTAATATTTCAATACCTATTAACCATTTATATAAACCCTAAGTATTTCACTGACCGGGGTCTCCCAGGAGTCCACTCCTTTTTTTCCCTCAACACCAAATCTCGAAAATTGGAGACGTGCAAGCTCAAAGCTTGTAGATCTGCAATTTTCACAGAATGTGAAAAATAGCAGATTATTTTGGCCAAATGATCGCCTTTTATGTTAGGGTTAAGTTGGGGTCATGTCGTTAAACACTTCATTAGGTATTATTATTAGATATAATTACGTTTTACCGAAAATAGAAACTGCCACGAACTACAACTTATAGCTGCAGGTATATTCTGGAGGCAGGAAAAGACAGGCGAGGCATTCCTGTATCATGGCAGTAGCCTCATTATAAGGAAGCAAAAAAGAAAGAAAAAAAAAACCTCTATGACTGTTGCAGCCATACTGATCTTCTTGAACTCGCTCTCTGTACGTGCAGCAATAAATGTCAAGCAGCACTGCTCTTCGACCAGTCCACACAAGCAGGGGCGTCACAAGGGGGGGGGGGGGAAGTGGGACTGAGTTACTAGGGCCCAAGGTGGAGGGGACCTAGTAACTTTAGCTATTGCAAAATAGCAGATCTACAAGATCACAGCGCGGCACCGAGTGCCGCGCAGCGAGCTTGTACATCTGCTATTTTTTAAAGCAAATCTTTTAATATATATATTTTTTTAAGCGAACATTTGTAACTCAATTTTAGGTTCTGCTGGGGGTCCCTGGAACTAAATATTTTGAAATGGGGGTCCGTGGCCAAATACATATCATTTTGGGGGTCCTTGACATGAAAATGTTTGAGCACCTATGACAGAAACATTCAAAAAACCTTAGAAGGATTTGAAATGGATTTTTCAAAAATAGCTGCGCTGTGAGCTTGTATATCTGCTATTTTTCAATAGTTAAAGCACAACGTAATGCGTAGTCATGCGTTCCCAGTCTAAGTGGGTTAAACCCCCTCCCCCTATGGAGAACATTCATGGGGGGCCCCGCAGTGAATCCTTTTACCCAGGGCTCAAAATGTGTTGTGACGCCCCTGCACACAAGTGATATTCATTACCGGGCCATAGGGATAATGACAGAGCATCTCCTGAGAGGAAGTGAGAGGCTCTCTGTCCCAGGGACATGATCAATAGCCAGCAGGCTTGATCGGGAGAGGAGGGAGGTGCCTCGTCGCTGTCTGCTGTCAAAGCTGGAGTCCTGCTCTGCTAGCATCGCATTCCAATCCCTTCCTTTGGACAAAAGGCCTGGCATTCAGGGAGACAGCAGCCACCGTTTCATCAGTGCACACAAAATGCTCTGTGTGTGTCTCTATTACAATGTTGCAGACACTTCTTGAGCGTTGTGTGTCTGTGAAAGGGGTACGTTTGTGGAATTGCTGTGAAAAGGAATTAATGATGTGTAGTTCGATCTATTTGTTCAAAAAATGACTTTATTATTATTATATATTATGTAATAGATAGAATAAGCTAATTAGCTTCAGCCTATAACCTTTTTGGTCATAACTATGTAATATAATGTATTATTGTTGTTGTTGTTGTTGTTTTTATGCACATGGAGAATATTGTTTATATAGTTGAACTGATGACCAAAATACAAATTGCCAAAGTGAAGTGAAGCATTATTTGAGTTGGTCTTCCCTCCAACTCCGGATGGCAAGGGCTAGCGTGTATCGCTTGGCAGAACGAGTCAATGTGGTCTCGGCATAGATGCTGTCAAAGCTGGAACTGCTAATGAGAATCAATGGAGTTCAGAGGCAGTCAGAGGCTGCCTCACCCTCTGTGTTTGTTGCATCTGACATTTCACTCGATTACCATTTCCCTGTCAGAAATCCATTCCCAGGCATGCCAAATGAGCAATCAGAATGCTAAACGAAGACCGGAGCCTGACCGAATGCATGTTACATTACAGTACATGCATGAAAGAGTGGCCACGGTGAAATTGCACACTCACTAAAACATGTTCACACTCTGTAATATGCACACAAAAAAGGTTAATGATATAAATATCATCGTTGTCGGGTGGAAACCTTGTATGTCCAAAACCGTTTGTTTTGTATTTATCATTTTAAAAATGATTTAAACTAGTGAAAACAGCCGATCTACAAGCACACAACGCCTCGCACCGCGAAACCTTGTGTGCTTGTAGATCAGCTGTTTTCACTACTTTTGTGCGACAGCCTTGTGTGATGAAGCAGTGCTTTGCTTTGTGAAAAGATTTACACATTTGAAACTTGGTGATGCGAGGTTCCTGCCTGACAGTGACGATATGTTATGATTTGCACGGACACTTACATGCAAATTGGAGGCTGGCTCTTCGGCTTAGGATGGAGCCCCACGCGTTGAAGGCAGTGCACTGGTATATCCCTGCATCTTGGTCCCTGTCCAGACTGCTAATGATCAGGTTGCCCCCAGACATGTGACGCCGGTAGTCGTTCCCCAGATCAATGAGTGTTCCGTTTAGCGACCATCTGGGAAGACGCAAACACAATCAGTCCTCCTGGCCTCTGGAGAAACACACTCACAAACATTATCAAAGGGATCGATTTGATTGGTCCGTCCATGTCCTTCCAGAGAACAGGACGGGCAGTAACAACTGCTGGGATCTAAACTTATTCAGCTACTGTCTAAGAGAGGAATCAAAGCAAAACGTATTGAATGCGTTCATACAGTTGAGTTATTAACAGAGACTTCAACTTTCTACAGGGTAAAATTGGCATGTTCGTTTTGAATTAACCACTTCAACCCTATACTTTTCCTTATTTCCCTCTACACCGAATGTCTTCCGAAAAAAGCTGATCTACAAGTTCACAACAAATCACGCTGTGACGCATTGTGAGCTTGTAGATCTGCTATTTTTGCAGAATGTTCACTTACCATTATTAATGACATGCCCAGAATAAAGACAACAGGATTCAAGTCATTAAATGAACACTGAAGATTTTACTGTGTAATTGTTTTGTTTCTAGACATGAGTGAAAGTATACACACTTGATCATGCCACCTTAGGGTGATTCAACCAGTGGTCTAGGCTGACACAACCACCGCTGCTGGTATTGAAGTAATCCCCAAGGTCAAGCAATGCTTCTTTGACATTTTGTTGTCATCACCTTTTTTTATTATTATTTGTTTATCGAACAGCACATAGTAATGGACAGACAATACATACATTATGTAATGTAATACACCAAATTTAGCGATGATGCTAATTTGCATTCATAGTGCCCAACCTAAAACAACTACAACTACATTAATACAGTATAATGGTTGCACACTGCTGCGTTTTTTCATTGCAAAATATTTTTTTCAGGGTTAGGGTTAGAGAGAGAGAGAGATAGAGAGCGCAAGGGACCCAGTAGTCAGAAAAAAATAACAGAAAATAAATACGAAGCGGGCGGCAGTGTGCAAACGTGATTGAAATAACGTGAGGTTGACTTTATTATTTACGTGCTCCAAAATTCGCTCCTATATTCGTCCGAAAAAACACAGCAGTGTGCAAAGACCTTTACTCATCACCAGTCGTCTCAGCTGGCATCTTCTATCTGCCCATGTTTGAAAACATGACAACAGTCCATGGGGCTGATTGGCTAAGCGCCACTAGAACCACTCGCAACCCCACCGCTCATTTTTCAACCGAGATAAACTGTAGGTTCAAAACAGAATGCCAGACCAGAGATTATGTCCACTCAGTGAGTGGAAATTTGTATTTGCAGTAATTGTATTATTCCACCTGACTTGTATCGGGACAAACTCTACCCTGTTGATTGTTCTTTAGCCCTTGGTAGAATACTTTAACCCATGGAAAACTCTGAAAAAGATTTCACACAGGGTTGAAAACATAGTATGAAAAGCTGGCGTCATTCCAGATGTGAAACTTCAAGAATGACCAGGAGGCCTTAAAGGATCATATGGGTGGCCTGTCATGTTTACAGTCGCTGATTGACTACGATGAATCCTGTAATACTTGACATTACTGCTGACTATATTCCAAAGCACCATAGTTTGTTTCAGTTTCGAGGAAGCCACTGGATTCAATTCATTTCAGTACGGTATGAAAACTTGCAGACGCTTGCAACTTGCTTGAGACAGAGAATCCCATACATTCAATATCCCTGTGTGGTGGTTATTTGTATTTATTTATTTTTGTGCTAAATTTACATTAATATAGCATTTTAAAGCACATACACCAGCCTATTCATTTGAAAAGGCTGTCTGAAAATAGTCTCTGGAGAAGAGATTGATTTCTGAAGAAAATTTTAAGGTTCATTATGCAATGAGGTTTTCGCCAACACTCAATTATTCAGGTAGGTTTGGTAACGCTTTATTGACTTAAGAGAAAATGTAAACATCTTTAGATTCCACATTATCATTTGAAATCAATAAAGTTCAGTTACAGTATACTCCTCATAAAGTATGATTTTCATTTATCTGTATAAGTATCAATAGAGCTTATAAAAGCTGTATGTTATGTTTAATGGGGCACAATTCTAAAAAATGAGAAATAAATTAGGCTTGGCAGCATGATAAGCTGATTATTTCCAAATAATGAAATTCACAAATTACAATTAAGTCCCTTTAATGAAGTTCATATCAGATAATGGCTTTAATAAGAGCACACAAAAACTAGAAAGTAATGGCTATCCATTACAGCTGTCCATAGAATCAAACACTACTTACTAATGAATTCACGGCTAAAGTAACAGAGTTTAGACCGATACAATGTGGATAGTATAGCACAGTCAATGGATCACAAATAACTTGGTAGATAGCATCAGATTCCTTTGTCTGTCTCCAGATTATTTGATGGGGTTCTATGATTAATTGCATCCTAATGACAGGTGATGGGACTTTACCCGTCTCTGAAAAATATGCAACATACACAGTATGCAAGGAACGCCATTCTAGCAGGAATTGAAAGAGGATATGTTACAGAAATACTTGAAGTGCTTTGCTTTGTAGAAATGCAAGATATGATGCATGTTTGGGATGCTACTTTTGGTAACTGCCTCAGCAATGCTACTACAATTATGTGAAATAGTAGTAGTTAAGTACAAAAAAATGTCATGGCTCTTCTTGTTCTCCTACCTGCCTATGCCCTTTCACTTAATCCTGAATGATTTTGTCAATTCCGCAAACAGAATTATTTATAAAGCATATGAATACATTTGGCATAGCTCAAGTTTTAAATAAACAGATATTTCAGTACTCCAAACTTTGATTATACTGTGTGGAAAAGGCTGTTCTTCCTTCCAGCTGTGCTTGCCGTTCTCCATTTCAGTGTAACATAATCCGCTGGCGTTTCTGCGGGAAGGAAGATTTCTGCGGGAGGGATGATCTTGTATGTACAGTACTGTACAAGCGGAAAGGAGGAATGAATGGGGAAGGATCCCCATGAGAAGGACAGGGGAAGCTAGCTGTATTTGCAGCCACACAGCATGACTCAAGTTAATGCGAGAGGATGGCAGGAAGCTTGAACAGATCACACATATCTAGAGCACATGGCTGCCACAGGCGCAGGTGGTGGATATCTGTGCACTACAATTACTAAGACACCCACTATGGCAGCAGCGACACCTTACGCCTACAGGAAGTTATACTCCATGATGGCATCGCTCATGAAAAATGTCGGTGTAAAGTAACTAAGTACATTACTTAAGTACTGTACTTTTAAGTACAATTTTATTTGTAGTTTAGTTGAGTATTTCCAATTTCCAATAGTTTTACGTCTACTCCACTACATCTCGGATCCAAGTTTTGTACTTTTACTCCACTATATTTAGATGAAAACTAAATTAACCACTTCAGTACTATACACATTTTGACCATTTGAAAATAGCATTTGAAGTTCACAGTGCTTGTAGATCTGCTATTTTCATCATTTGAAAACTCGAAATAGGACATTGTGCCTAATAAATACTTTTACTTTTGGTACTTTACCTGCATTTTGATGCCAATACTTTTACTCAAGTACAATTTGAATTTCAAACTTTTACTTGTAAAAGAGTATTTTATTTTTATTATGCGGTATTTATTTTACTTTAACAAGATTTTAGTACTTTTTTCACCACAGAGTACGACGAAGAATAAATTACGCTATTGCAACATTATGTACACTAGTCCTGTGCCCGGGGGTGTGCACAGTGTAAGGGCTGGATGTAGGAGTCTCGTAATGTTGGAGAACCCAGACCGGTGCCCGTTGGGCAGAACAGTCACCATTGACTTCACCATTGACATTTGTGCAATACCCGTTGTATCAGTCTGTGATGTCAGTACTATGACGTCAGAGTATGATGCCGGATATCAAAATGTGTGTTTCAGCAAACGACTGTTACCATGGTGGCGACACTGTTTAATATAGTGATGTCAGCATGCAGACAGACGACAGACAGCGGACTGACAGACAGACAGACATTCCGTAAATGAATAGTTAATATGAGAAACCTTTCATCAACAACCTTCACATACTGCCATAAAAGCCCCCTTCACCTTGGCCTTCAGAAGCTGTCTATGGAGTGAGAGGTAATGATGAGGAAAGATCAGCAGGTGAAAGAGAGGAGGAACAAATCTAAGCAAGACAATGTCTGCCATTAGTTGTAGTGAAAGGACACCACTTTGCCCTCTCCTTTCTCTTTCCATTCCTGTTTCTATCCTGTCTATCCAAGCAATAGCCACAAGTTAAAGTTGGGTGTTGGTGTGTCTGTGTGCCCGGATTATGCCCAAATATGGACATCACATAACTGACGTCATTAATGACGGAAAGATAGACAGAGAGATGGAGAGGGTGAGGGGGATTTCACCCGCTACACCTGGGCAATGCTGGCTAACGTAGAAAGGTTTTCGCTCTTGGCTCAAGCCTTATCAAAGATTGAGCCAGGCACTTGAGGCCGGCATTATAGTCGAGTGTAAACAGAAAAGGCCTGCACACTGACACATGCAAAAAGGAAATTGAGTCTCTTTGGATCAAATAGATTTATTTACCAAGTTCAAAAAAGTAACAGTGAAAGAATTCATATTATCATCAGCACTTTGTGCTTTTGCCCCCGTTTTCTTCTTTTTACAATTAGATGGGGTAATAATAATAATAATAATAATAAATATAGCTGCAAGCAGCGATAAAGTGGCCAAGCCAGAAAAAGTAGGAAAGGAAAAAAGCAGTGAAAAAAAGCAGGAAAAGCAAGAAAAGTGGGAAACTAAATAAAAAAGAAAACTGGAAGCAGTGAGCAGTGAGCACCGAGAACAGTAGACTGATTTGTGTGATTGTTGGATTAAATCTGAAGGAGTAATATCGAAGAATGTGTTTTTCATACTGTAAGTCGGCCTTCTGGTGGCGCTATAAAAGGCAGATGTGAACAATGCAGGGCACAGGTTTTTCCTGTTTTTAGAACTGTGAATCATGCAATGCTACTTTAGTGGAGTCCCAGAAAAGAATACAACAGCTGGAAATGAGAACAGGTCACCTTTAACAAAATAATATGAAATCCAACTAACTTGAACTTGCCAAGGACAAAAAGGAGCAGAGGTACTATTTTTAGGCTTGACATATTCTACATAATAGTACTTTGTACTAAACAATCAGTCAAAATTTAAAAGGTTATTTTTGCAACAAATCTACAAATTGAAGACCTCAGATTGGCCAAAGAGGCACAGGATACTATAATCCCACCTTGCCGTGTGATTTTCATAGGAGCACTATTATTTAATAGATTTTGTGGAGGAATCATAACTACATTAGCCTGACACTCAGCCTGAATTGACATTTCGTTTCACTCCATTATTCAGTCTGAGGTCGCTTCCCCCCAGGGCGATTGCAGGGATGGGCGTTGCCAAAAAAAGGCAGTCTTCAGCGATTGGTTCAGTGTGGCTGGCTAGTGGCTAGCCTGTTGCTTGCTAGTGCTACTTGCTAACCAAAGAAACAGTCAGAATAGGAGCACTACGAACTAGTAATCAAACACAACATAACATGCCTGCTACTGGCTTCATAGCGAGATCGATACGATTGCATTTTACCGCAATTTACCGCATTTTACCGCGACGCGATACGCGGTACGGTACGGCGGCGGCGCTGGTGTACTTGGAAACACACATGCGTTCTGGGAAACCCCCACCCATGCTGATCACAAGACGCTGATTCACGACGCTGATTCGCCGTACAGATTTTCAACCGAGGCAGGCCTCTTCAATGAGAGCGATGCTAGACCTGAATCGCCAAAACAAAAAATTTAAAGGGGTGTGGCTAGCGATTCAGGGTCTGGAACTAGGCTATAACTACATGGTACCTTCCTTCAGATTAAGCCTGGGCATTACATCGAAAATATCGATATCGAGGTATCAACATGCAAGGTATACATATGGACGAAGACAGCTTGAAATGAGGTATTGGTGTATGTGTCAAACGAATTAACAGACACACTATGCATGCACATAGCACATGCAAAAAGCAGTCCATCTGTAACGAAGTGTGGTTATTTCAATAAAACCATTGTTGGGAAATGGAAATAAGGCATTTAATGTCTTTATTCTATGTGTACTGTGCAGTGTGCGTGCATGGATACGCTATTCATTATCTGGGTTTGGCAGGCAGTGGACCTAAAGCAGAAAAACATAAAAAAACTATATAATGCAATTGTTTTTACTAATATCGTGAGTAATATCGATATTGAAGTATTCAACA
>NC_137815.1:60154970-60254970 GCF_963921795.1 Nannobrachium achirus | reverse complement strand
CTATGGGATGGGACGATATGAAACTTTGATATCACGATTATTGTGCCAAAAGAAATCACGATTTACGATATTATCGCGATAATCAAAATCCATTATCCTGGGCGAAACATTTGCCAAAAAAATGCAGATCTACAAGCTTGTGAGCTCGTAGATAGGCTATTTTTGGCAAAGACAATAGAGAGTGAAAAAAAAACTGTATCAAGTACGTATATCAGGGGTCCTCAATAGGCGGACCGCGGTCCATGTCCGGACCGCGAGGCACCGCCGACCGGACCCAGGACGAATTATAGTAAAAAAAAAAAAGCGGAAAAACATCTCCACGTTTTTGTTTCCACTTCTCGTATTCATTCACTTTCATTGCATGCGCTGAGTGTGTGTGTGAGAGAGAGAGAGAGAGAGAGAGAGAGACAACGACGCGGTGATTGGCTGATGCCTGGCAACAAAGTATTATGGGCTGTCATGTCTTCGACAACGATGCGCTGACCGCGGATGTTTTCGGAGCAGCAGCAACAGCAGCAGCCACCAACAATGCAACTAGTTATAAATCAGTGGGGTTTCATTCACGCTAAACATCATCAACGTGAATACGTTTGCAGGATTGTAATCTTATCTCCAGAGTTTGTCGCGACGTGCCACGGGCCCACGGCACGACGGCCCGTGACGGCTGCCTCTCTTTCTGCATGGATGTTGTTCTCCCATGGTTCTCCCCACCGGGGGAAATGGATGTGCTGCCGTCCGCGTTCAGTGTGTGCTCCCCTGTCTCTAACGCGTGACACCTTGTTTTCATATCGATATTCACGTTGCGACACAAGCATAAATTATTCGAAGATTATCCCAGTTTGTTAAAAGAAACCAGAGCACTAGCGCAAAATATCTCTGCTCCATTGAACATTCTGTTCTCCCTGCTTTAATGGGTTGTTTCTCTTCAATCAAGTAATGCCCCCAAATGATTTTGGAGGAGTCCCCAGCCCAGATGACAGTGAAGTCATAATTTAAGGACCCTTTTAATAAAGAAAGAAACGGGAAAAGACCATTACTGCATGAAGCCTGGTGGGCGAGGTTATTACTGTATCAACAAACTACTACTAAAAAAAAAAACAACAACACATCAGCCATTGTAAAAAAAAAAAAAATAAGAAAGGGATCCCTAATTATGTAAGATGAACAATAATGAGGGCAAGTGGTCATGACCTGAGGGCAAGTAGAACATGACCTGTACTTTCCAGACGGACAAGTGCCTCTGAGACCATGGTGTCAACCCCTGGTTGGTACTTTTTTGTATCTTAGCCTACTATTTAAGATTGACCGACATAATAAAAATAAGCGAATATACATTTATTTTAATATATATATATATATATATATATATATATATATATATATATATATATATATTAATTGTTTTATTTTTTCCCCGGACCCGGGCCTGTTTCAAAAAAATATTTGTGGACCTTCAAGATTTGTATTTGAGGACCCCTGACGTATATTATAAGTACCGTTTACCAATTATAGAGGGTTTAAGTGCAGCTCGGCAAATAAAAGGTGAATTGATCCCAGTGAATGACGGAGGACGATATCACGATAAATAAAATCTCAGCGATACGATTATCGTGAGTGTTTTTTTATCACAATATACGATAATACCGCTTATCGTCCCATCCCTACAACCAACCAACCGACCGATCAAGAGTGGCATACTGGCTGCATGGTTGCAGCTAGGACCTAGCCCTGGTATGTCATTTGTATTAAGTGAAACGGCTGTATTCATGTTATTACCCTTGAGGGAAGTTAGCACAACAAAAATGAATAATGTATAAATCACCAATATTGGTGAAAAGCGAGCAAAGGCTGTATAGAATTTGAGTGCTGAGAGGGTGAATATGTGATTATATGCTGTACTTTAACTGACAGTGTGGTGCCAGAACACAATCTGCTGCCTGCTACTGTAGTAAGTTTACATATGCACTGGTCATTATCCTTAAGTGTATCAATGGTTACACATATTGTGATATGAATATTAATTTGTATATGTACACGAGTGACAGGGGGAGATTACGCAGGGCAACGATATAGACAGACACACAGTTCATATAAGGAGATGCTTGACATCAACGCAAATCGGCGTATAGGCAACAGTTTCTGTTGTGCGTGATGACAGACCACAACTCAATCAGAGATCGAGACAGAGAGAGAGAGGGAGAGGAGGAAGGAGATACAGAGGGAGGGAGAGATTGAAAGAGATGGGGGTTGGAGAGCCAGATAGACAGAGAGGAGAGAGATAAAGAGAATGGGAGATCAGAGACAGCGGGGTGAGAGTTTGGGGGAGGTGAGACAGAGAGAGAGGGGGAAAAGTAGAAAGAGGGATTGAGTGGGGGAGGACGGGAGGGAGCTGGGGAGAGGCAGGGAGAGGGAGAGCGTATTACACCCACACAGGAACCCGGCCAACGCCGAGTACCGGAACCTGAACATGCTGATTCACACATACGTTGTGAAGCGGTACATTGTCACCAAAGTAATACGGTACCAGCAATACTGGAAAAGTTTCACACCAAGTTGTCTACCTGTGCTCATAAAGCTGACATTGGGAGTATATCTGTGTGTTGCCGGATTATGCCTATAATGGACATGCCTGACGTCACAGTAAAAAAAAAAATAATAATAATACAAATAAGAATAATCAATACATTTTTATATAGCACTTCTCTAGACATGAGTCACAAAGTGCTGCACAAACATGAGACAGAATACACAAAAACAAGAATTTCACAAAGTAAAAAAAACAAGATAAAAAAAAAACAAAAAAAAAACAAGAGATAACCATAAGCCAAAGGTAATGGAACAAAGAAAAGGTTATTTACAGGAATGCTTTCTGGGACGTTTTAATAGTGATTCAACCGATGTAAGGGAATCAGTGAGATGAATTGTCTCAGGTAGAGCATTCCAGAGCCTATAGGAGCTCGGACGGCGTAGCCGTAGGCCCGATCACCCTTAGTTACATAAGTCGAATTACAGAAGAGCCCCTTGCCTGAGGACCTCAGGCCACAGGGAGATTCATAGGGGGAGATGTAACGAGGAGCAAGACCCTTTTGAGCCTTAAACGTAATTAAAATTAATTTAATCGATTCTAATTTTAAATAAACCTGAAACCAGTGAAGTGTTTCCAGGACAGGGGTGACATGGTCGTGCTTTTTTTGGTTAGAAGCCTGGCAGCAGCGGATTGCACAAGTTGCAAACAGGAGAGTGATTTCTGAGTTAAACCTGAATGAAGAGCATTACAGCAGTCTAAGTGGGAAGCGATGAATGCATGAATGACTTTTTCTAGATCAGCACTGGACAGAAAGGACTTGATTTTTGAGATGTTTCTCAATTGAAAAAGTTAACTTGTGCATTCAAATTTAGATCTGAGTCAATAATATAGCACCTACTGTAGGTATTTCTTTTAAGTTGATTTGACATCGGTGTCCGTCGGTGTCCATCTGTGTCCACAGCCAATCACGGGCCGTGTATAAACAGTAGCCAATCAGAGAGGGGCAAAGGGTGTCATCATAATATCAAGGCATATTATAAGGCCGCATATGGGTATTTATCCAGTTTAGAGATCAGACGGGTGACGAGAAGCCAGGGTAAGGATCCCCTAGTTTTACCAATTCAGACTCCTTGTCCTTCTATCCACAGTTATTCTAATTAGATCAAATACTGCCAAATGCCGTTCACAATGCTGCAGGGGAATACATTAAGATGTGGGAGGGGTCAAGAGAACCATGAATCATCAGCTATGAATCATGAATCAGGACATTCTTAGGTCCGGCATGCTTCAATGTCAGTCACTTAACACGGCGCAAACACAGATTTTCAAGTGGGCCCAGTCCATAAAAGATTGAGAATCACTGCTTTATGCATGAGTATAGTCAATTTACAGCAGTGTAAATTACAGCAGGGAGATTACGCAGGGCAACGATATAGACAGACACACAGTTCATATAAGGAGATGCTTGACATCAACGCAAATCGGCGTATAGGCAACAGTTTCTGTTGTGCGTGATGACAGACCACAACTCAATCAGAGATCGAGACAGAGAGAGAGAGGGAGAGGAGGAAGGAGATACAGAGGGAGGGAGAGATTGAAAGAGATGGGGGTTGGAGAGCCAGATAGACAGAGAGGAGAGAGATAAAGAGAATGGGAGATCAGAGACAGCGGGGTGAGAGTTTGGGGGAGGTGAGACAGAGAGAGAGGGGGAAAAGTAGAAAGAGGGATTGAGTGGGGGAGGACGGGAGGGAGCTGGGGAGAGGCAGGGAGAGGGAGAGCGTATTACACCCACACAGGAACCCGGCCAACGCCGAGTACCGGAACCTGAACATGCTGATTCACACATACGTTGTGAAGCGGTACATTGTCACCAAAGTAATACGGTACCAGCAATACTGGAAAAGTTTCACACCAAGTTGTCTACCTGTGCTCATAAAGCTGACATTGGGAGTATATCTGTGTGTTGCCGGATTATGCCTATAATGGACATGCCTGACGTCACAGTAAAAAAAAAAATAATAATAATACAAATAAGAATAATCAATACATTTTTATATAGCACTTCTCTAGACATGAGTCACAAAGTGCTGCACAAACATGAGACAGAATACACAAAAACAAGAATTTCACAAAGGAAAAAAAAACAAGATAAAAAAAAAAAAAAAAAAAAAACAAGAGATAACCATAAGCCAAAGGTAATGGAACAAAGAAAAGGTTATTTACAGGAATGCTTTCTGGGACGTTTTAATAGTGATTCAACCGATGTAAGGGAATCAGTGAGATGAATTGTCTCAGGTAGAGCATTCCAGAGCCTATAGGAGCTCGGACGGCGTAGCCGTAGGCCCGATCACCCTTAGTTACATAAGTCGAATTACAGAAGAGCCCCTTGCCTGAGGACCTCAGGCCACAGGGAGATTCATAGGGGGAGATGTAACGAGGAGCAAGACCCTTTTGAGCCTTAAACGTAATTAAAATTAATTTAATCGATTCTAATTTTAAATAAACCTGAAACCAGTGAAGTGTTTCCAGGACAGGGGTGACATGGTCGTGCTTTTTTTGGTTAGAAGCCTGGCAGCAGCGGATTGCACAAGTTGCAAACAGGAGAGTGATTTCTGAGTTAAACCTGAATGAAGAGCATTACAGCAGTCTAAGTGGGAAGCGATGAATGCATGAATGACTTTTTCTAGATCAGCACTGGACAGAAAGGACTTGATTTTTGAGATGTTTCTCAATTGAAAAAGTTAACTTGTGCATTCAAATTTAGATCTGAGTCAATAATATAGCACCTACTGTAGGTATTTCTTTTAAGTTGATTTGACATCGGTGTCCGTTGGTGTCCATCTGTGTCCACAGCCAATCACGGGCCGTGTATAAACAGTAGCCAATCAGAGAGGGGCAAAGGGTGTCATCATAATATCAAGGCATATTATAAGGCCGCATATGGGTATTTATCCAGTTTAGAGATCAGACGGGTGACGAGAAGCCAGGGTAAGGATCCCCTAGTTTTACCAATTCAGACTCCTTGTCCTTCTATCCACAGTTATTCTAATTAGATCAAATACTGCCAAATGCCGTTCACAATGCTGCAGGGGAATACATTAAGATGTGGGAGGGGTCAAGAGAACCATGAATCATCAGCTATGAATCATGAATCAGGACATTCTTAGGTCCGGCATGCTTCAATGTCAGTCACTTAACACGGCGCAAACACAGATTTTCAAGTGGGCCCAGTCCATAAAAGATTGAGAATCACTGCTTTATGCATGAGTATAGTCAATTTACAGCAGTGTTTCCCAAACATAGGTTCTGTTTTAATGGGTCGTGAGTAAAAACACATTACCTTTTCTACAAAAAAGGGGCACATTTTTGCAAAATGTAAGATCCCAACTTCCTAATATTAATAATTAAAAGAAAAACTTTTCCTGAAATTCTGGTAATGCTTACTATGTATCTATAATGTATCATGTCTAGAATGCATTATAAACATGCCAATAATGCATTATAATCTGTGTATAACACTGTATAATTAATAGTTGTAGTCATAAATGATCATAATGCTTATAAGAATAATAATATTCTTATAACTAAAACTGAGTTTGTATATAACTATAATTATGCAGTTTTATAAGCAGATTAAAATCCATCATAAGGTACTTGTATATATATAATGCATTAGAGACATGGGACCCATAGCATGCATTTTTCTAAAAGTTTCACAAATGACAAAAATAGCAGATCTACAAGGTCACAGTGTGTCACATTGCTACACTGAAAGATCTAATACCTAATTGTGGTTAATTCATAATGCATTTTTGTACGTTTGGGTCACGGGAAGACACCAAATGTTTGACTTCCTAGCCAGGGCTAATATATAGCCGTAGGCCTAATATTAAAGATAAACACTGACTAGGCAGTATAATTTCTGGTGCATAACAAATGTTGAATAATTTGGTATGGTAATATACTAATGTTAAGTTGAAAATGATTACACATTGGAAGCTTAAAATGTTTTACACTTTTCAAAGGCAAAGGTAATTATACAATTAATTTCATTCATTCATTCATTCATCAGCAGTATGGATAAAATTCACAGATGTAAACGGTGTCATGTCAACTCTAAAGGATATTTCCAAAGGACATTCAGGGCAATGTTTTCAGGACATTCGAGAAACTAATTTCAGTGTCTAAATAAATTGCCAAGCATTTACGTCTTCCATTTAAAATGAAAAAAGTCATCTCCTTGCCAGAAGGGAAACAAGTCAAGTACGATCAGTGTGAAGGAAAATAACCTCTGACATAACCAAATAAAGACACAAAATGATCCCTTGCACAACCTCCCTGGACAAAAAACAGTGCCTTTAAAAGAATTACAACACATTTCAATCCCATGTTTAGAGAGGTTGCTTGCAAAAGTAGCAATTCTTCTTTTTACAGATGGTTTAAATGAAATGATCTACATTTATTGACCACTTAAACCCCAGCATCCGTATTGTGGGAAAAGCTTTCGCTGAAAAATGCTAAAGCTTTCCCCATAACAGCAGAAAACAGAAAATGGTACAATATAGAGCCCTGAGGGATACCGGTCAACCTTATAGGGTTTAAGTGGATACGGTAACCGAGTTTAAAGTATTAGGTCATCTGCTGCGAAAAGAGAACGAGAGCACCTATTAACATGGTCAAATAGCCATATTTAAAAATGGTTTAATGTAAATTTTCACTGTATTTGTCAAAACACACACATTTGTATTGTAGGTGATGCTGAAGCGAGTAACTAAGCCATATCTTTCAGTACTGATCCACGGTAAACTTTACAGACATTACACCAGGCTTCCCCAATTAGTTTCCTCCAAGGGCCGAATTATTTCTAGGGTACCAAGCCGAGGGCCACAACATTGCAGGGGGTGACGGTGGTGTTCCCGCTACTCCAGCAACAGTTTTCGTCGGGTGAAAATCTTGTATGTCCAAAACCGTTCGTTTTGAATTTATCATTTATAAAATGATTTAAACTAGTGAAAACAGCCGATCTACAAGAACACCACGAGGCGTTGTGTTCTTGTAGATCTACTGTTTTCACTACTTTTGTGTGACGGCCTTGTATGATTTGCAAAAGAACGTACAAATTTGGAGATATGGGATTTCCACCCGACAACGACGATATACTGGTGTTGTTGCTGCTCTTATACCACCATTATTACTGGGGTTGGTGTGGGCCAGACAGTAGCCCCATTGGGGAACCCTGCATTACACTCTCAGAGCAGGGATCAGTTGGAGATGTTCTTCAAAACCTAAGATTGTTCCTAGCTAGGAATAAAATACATTATACTGCCATGCTATCAGGCCCAAAAGCAATCCAAATGTGCTTTTTGAACAACAAAAGTGAATGTCAATAATGGTTTAACGTACTGGTGGGAACCCTTTCACTCCGTGTGTTTCTGTGATATGCAAGCTATACAGCTGAGACCTCGTCCAGGATAGCTCAGCTGGCAAAAACAAGCATAACGATACCCCCTGCCGCTGTGCTTAAACCACGTTCCCAGCACAGACGCATTAGAGGAAATGTACGCATTTAACCGAATGTCACTCACAAGGTTATAGCATCTCTCCACTGCTTGCTGTGCATTTACATGATGCTGACCAAGCTGCGAAACACAATCCACCACAAAAGCGGTACTACTGTATCTGCTGTATTCAGGCATACTCCGCAGCAACGGGAGTATCAAAGGATCTATGGCGCAAATTAGTCATCCTAAATCCTTTTTACTCGTCTAATGATTTCTTAATCCTTGCCCCATATTATCAGCTTCTATCATACAGCGGCGTAAATCTCTAATTAAGTTAACCTTGTTCACATCTACGGTGAAGGCATATTCATTACCTAATGCGCTGGCTTTCTGACTCTAGCTTAAAAATCATATATCAAACTGAATTAACTCTGAACCTTTTCAGTTAGGACACTCAATTAAGGAGTTACTCTTTCAAGCATAACTTATATGTTGGACGGTACAGTATCTCCCCCGAGCAATTACGTCCAGAAAATGTTGTTCCACCCAAAATCAATAACAATCTATGCTATCGGTATCCTACTTAATGCAGCAGTGAGGATTTGCAAGTATCAACCAATTAGGTAGCATCGAATGGAGGTTTTCTATGATGTGATGGTAATGCAGAGTAAACAGCGGGCAGATGGAGATTTTCCATGACAAGGCAGTATTGTAAGTTAGACACTGCACTTTACCTGTACTGTGGAGATGGGCTCCCTTCTGTCTCACATCTAATGGTAGCTTGCTGGTCTGGAGAATTGATAGGCAAAAAGAGGTCACTGGGCTCTGTCCTCCATCTGGGCCCTTGAAATATCACATCCTCTGCACAGGCTAGAGAAAGGGAGAAAGAAAGGTCACGATACTGGAAAAAGGTCCCTTTAACCTATACAGAGAAAATAGTACAAAGATTGAACTCAATAATGGATATACAGTACCAGTGGTGCATTGGTGATTCAATGTTTGGGGGTCGCTTATCTAGCGCACTTCGCTCAGCAACTACAATAAAGGTCTATTGATATGCATATAGGCTTGTTTCTTTGTTAAAACACTCTGTTGTGAGTGTGAACTTGGGGGGATTTGGCGTCAATGCATCTTCGTTTGCGTGAGAGGCGAGACCCCTGCTCAGAAAAGAGTCTTGGGTTGGCGGGGGGAACGCGACGCAAGACTAATTCAACAATGTCCAGTACAGAGTATCTGAACAAACGCGTTGTGGGATGGTGTGGATAAATAATTTTTTTTTTTCTGTATTGCCCCTTCTCTTTGAAGGTTATTTGTTAGCCATTAAAACAAGTGACTGAGGTAATGAGCAAAACATCATCAACAGATCTGATCTTACAGATCTTACAGTTCTAGGTTTATGATAGCCTGGTAAACCATCTCGGTCACTGAGCATGTCACCTGAGTCCATTTGTTCCACTAGTAGAGTACAGTTACTTTAGTCATTATGAGATTAGTCTAATTTTGCCATATGATCAGAGATCAAACTTTGAATAGTTTGTATGCAACTTCACGGGTGCTTATTAATGCTATGATTAAACTAGGACAGTCAACATCAGTAGCCCAGCAATTCCAAATAGTTTAGACTAAACTGGAAATTCTCCACATCAGGGATTAGCATTTAAAAAATCACACCCGTGTGAAGTGGAGCTGTGTGTGTGTGTGTGTGTGTGTGTGTGTGTGTGTGTGTGTGTGTGTGTGTGTGTGTGTGTGTGTGTGTGTAGATCATGTGTACCGATTTTTGTGACATTTGAAGAAAATATGTAGGAAAAGGAGCAAAAAGTGTGTTTTGCGTTTCCTGCGTTCCTGAAGTAAGGATATGGTTTCTTGTTTTTAAGAAATAGGCTCCTCCCACAAGTTCCGCAAGGCGATTACGTTGTCGCGTCGCTCCAGAGATCGTTTGTGTTTCGTTTTGAGAGGGTCGTTCCCCCTGAAAAACACGTTTTGGCATGAAACGGTTACGTTTTGCGCGTTTGTGGCGCCCCCTATGGGTCGAACTGGAAATGCTTTTGGGGATTTGTTGAATATCCCACCCGTGACTTGTGGTTAAAATTTGGTGTTGACTGGATGTTTCGTTTCTGATTTATGGCTACTTCTTACAAAACGGGCTCCTCCCGCTAACTTTGGAACCCTGTTACGGAAGAACGGTATGGACTATCGAAATATCCTTTGAATATGTTTATCGCATGAGTCCATAGATCATGTGTACCGATTTTTGTGACATTTGGAGAAAATATGTAGGAAAAGGAGCAAAAAGTGTGTTTTGAAGAAAATTCAAAATGGCGGAAAATCTATCATGGCGCAAATGGGCGTGGCCTATATGGGGAGATGCGTCATGACCCAAGGAATCCAGGGAAAAAATATTTTTAATTTTCCGACCTACGGTTCAAGAGTTACAGGCCAAAACGTAAAGTGGGGTGTTATGGCGCCACCATGCGGCCAAATGACACAATTATTTTTTATTTAATCCTTGAAACCATTATGAACCTCCTCTCCAAGTCTTGAAACTCTAGCCCCTATGGTTTGCGAGAGACAAATAATTGAATGTGAGTTTTTGCGATTGCCATTATAAGTCAATGGGGAAAATTAATTCACTAATAAATTAATATCAATTAAACTATTGAACCTTTCTCTTAGCAAGTTACTAGCCCACTATTCCCGAGTAAGCCGGTCGATTTGACATATGGCGCGAGTGTGTGGTGGCAAAACTGTGGGACTAGTAGCGTGCCGAAGTTTAGGAAGTTCAGGCTACATACGGACACACAGACCCACAAAGCTACGTATAGGGAGCCTGTGTTTCACACAGCTCCAAAAATCACACCCGTGTGAAGTGGAGCTGTGTGTGTGTGTGTGTGTGTGTGTGTGTGTGTGTGTGTGTGTGTGTGTGTGTGTGTGTGTGTGTGTGTGGATCATGTGTACCGATTTTTGTGACATTTGAAGAAAATATGTAGGAAAAGGAGCAAAAAGTGTGTTTTGGAGAAAATTCAAGATGGCGGAAAATCTATCATGGCGCAAATGGGCGTGGCCTATATGGGGAGATGCGTCATGACCCAAGGAATCCAGGGAAAAAATATTTTTAATTTTCCGACCTACGGTTCAAGAGTTACAGGCCAAAACGTAAAGTGGGGTGTTATGGCGCCACCATGCGGCCAAATGACACAATTATTTTTTATTTAATCCTTGAAATCATTATGAACCTCCTCTCCAAGTCTTGAAACTCTAGCCCCTATGGTTTGCGAGAGACAAATAATTGAATGTGAGTTTTTGCGATTCCCATTATAAGTCAATGGGGAAAATTAATTCACTAATAAATTAATATCAATTAAACTATTGAACCTTTCTCTTAGCAAGTTACTAGCCCACGATTCCCGAGTAAGCCGGTCGATTTGACATATGGCGCGAGTGTGTGGTGGCAAAACTGTGGGACTAGTAGCGTGCCGAAGTTTAGGAAGTTCAGGCTACATACCACAGACACACAGACAGACAGACCCACACAGCCACGTATAGGGAGCCTGTGCTTCACACAGCTCCAAAAATAATTTCTTCAAGATTATAACAGGATTTACTGAATAACCAACTTGATTATTGTGATATGGTCCATTTTCAAAACCTTTTTAATACACTTTATTTCATACGGATGTGCTTTGCAAGCTGCTGAAGATGATAGGATGTCAAAAACTGTCCAACATGAAGCAAAAGTCAATAGAAGGCATATTAATAGCAGACTCCTGGCAGATTGTGGGGGTATTAATTCCACAAAATTAGACCTAACTGAGAACAGGAAAAATGAACTCTTGACACATTCTCAATATGAGGTTACCATCTAGAAATGAATCAACAAAACAAAAATAAATGGCAGGGATACTTTGGAATGGTTTGAGATAAAGGACAAGCAAATCATCTATTAGCTTGCGAATGAAATTGCGAGAAAATTAGAGAAATTATCAAATTAAATTAAATAATACAAATACATTTTTTAAGGGGGAGACATTTTCAGGATGTCATGTTCTTTCATTTATTGTATAATCACCTATTAAAAATGATCACTTGCTGAGATTAACACTTGACCTAAATGTCTATTTCAATCACTTGAAAGATGGGTTATCCTAATTACTTCAAGGTAGGAAGGAACATGACAAGTTAGTATGCAAACATTATGCAATCACCACAATTTGTCGGGTAAGCCAATCAGGGATTTATACTGGCTTAGCGGCACAAACGTGCCGCTCCACCCGGTCCGCGAGGCCGACGGTATGGTTTTGAAACAGGGAAACTGATCCATACAATCTCCAGAACACAGACAGAGATTCTGTGTATTATAATATATAGATATCTGCATAACAGTGATGAAAGCTACTGAAGCAACACATTAAATAATGGTTTGATCTTTATTTACACAATCATGCTGTTTGTTGTGTAGGAAATTGGCAATCATTTTCTAAAAGCTCGCTGCAATGTGTAGCCTTGGAGGTATAGCCCGATTGTCTACGCTGAAAAACCTTAAGGGCCCTGCAGTATTTTGAGGCCGTAGGCATGAGGCAGATGGGCGAATTGACAATTTCCTCGCAGTGGCGTGTACTTTCCCACCTGTGTCTGTTTGGTATTTTGGGTTCCTTATTGCTGTATGCCGATGTGGGAGGTGAGGTGCAGAAGGGGTTGTGTTGTTTGCAAATAAGTGCTGCACTGGTTTCAACGAGAATCACAACCACAGCCAGCCTGCTTTGACAAGGTCAAGCAGCTCACAGTGAGAGGCGTGCAGCACTCGTACATTGCAAGATACAGTATACACATGCAGACGTCTTTGCAGACCTTGTTGCCGTCAGGCAGAAATCTTGTATCTCCATATCTCATTCTCAACTCGTGGTAGTGACCAGGGGCGTCACAAGGGGGGACTGAGTTACTAGGGCCCAAGGTGGAGGGGCCTTAATTATTTAGCTATTGAAAAATAGCAGATATACAAGCTCACTGCGCAGCACCGAGTGCCACGCTGCGAGCTTGTAGATCTGCAATTTCTGAAAAGTCAAGAAAATGTGTGCAAATCTTTGAATAGTATGTGTCTTTTAAGCGAACATTTGTAACTCAAATGTTGCTTCTAGGGGCGTCCCTGCAACTAAATATTTTGAGATGGGGGTCCGTGGCCAAATACATATCATTTTGGGGCTCTTGGGGGTCCTTGACATGAAAAGGTTTGAGCACCACTGTCAAACATAGTTTTTTCAAAAAACCTTAGAAGGACTTGAAATATTCAAAGACTTGCACACATTTTCACGACTTTTCAAAAATAGCAGATCTACAAGCTCGCAGTGCGGCACTCGGTGCCGCGCTGTGAGCTTGTATATCTGCTATTTTTCAATAGTTAAAGCACAAAATGTGAATGAATCCTTGTACCCAGGGCCCAGAATTTGGTACGACACCGCTGGTAGTGACAGAGGTAAAGTAGCTGCCCACCACTGCGGAGTCTGGGGGTTTGAATCCACCATGGTGCAGCCGGCTTTGTCGAGTGTCTATATAAACAAAATTGGCCTGTTTTCGGGGGAGGGAAGCCAGGCGGGGAAGATGAGATTTGTCACTACACAAAGTCCTACAGGCTACAGGCTGAGGCAGCACCTGTCAGCGGGAGGAGTAGGACGAAGGCTCTACGTCCTCCCAGTGGGGGCTCCTCACTGGCAGGTGAGTCAATAGGATAGATACAACAGCAGTGACAACACACAATGTGTGCGGGGAGGGGTGTTGAGCGACGTGCGTGGGCACCACTGGTACTGTATATCCATTATTGAGTTCAACGACTACATTTTGGAGATAATATGGGTAAAAAGAAAACATTTATTAATAAAATATATCGCCACTGTCGGGCGGGAACCTTGTATCTCCAAGTTTCAAATTTGTATTTTTTTTTTAAGTAAAGCACTGCTTCATCACACAAGGCCGTCGCACAAAAGTAGTGAAAACAGCCGATCTACAAGCACACGTGCGAGGCGTTGTGTGCTTGTAGATCGGCTGTTTTCACTAGTTTAAATCATTTTTAAAATGATACATTTGTAACAAACGGTTTTGGACATACAAGGTTTCCACCCGACAACGACGATATACAGTATATATATATATATATATATATATATATATATATATATATATATATATATATACTGTATATACCTATATATATATATATATATATATATATATATATATATATATATATATATATATATATATATAGGTATATACAGTATTTGTATGCATACTATGGGAGATACTTCAAGGACTTGGGGGTACGAGGGTATGGAGGACAGAGGTAGGGTGGGGTGTCAGTTGGGGGCTATCGTGAGTTGTGGGGGGGGGGTATGGAGGTGGGGGAATTGGGGGGTACAGGGTATGGGGGAGAAATATATTGCAATCTTTGTTTATATGTTCCGATGTCCCATGCCAACACAATTCAATCATCCATCGCAATATAATCGCAAATAATCGTCAAGTCATGGTCGTGACAGCCCTACACAGACACTAAAAAATCACACCCGTGTGAACTGAGCGGTGGAGTCTGTGCGCGCGCGTGTGTGTGTGTGTGTGTGTGTGTGTGTGTGTGTGTGTGTGTGTGTGTGTGCGTGCGTGCGTGCGTGTGTGTGAGTGTGAGCGTGCCTTGCCTGTTCTGGCCTGGCCTGAACAACAGCGCCCCTCCCTTAACATGTGTGGTCTGAAAAGGTACTACACCACAGGCTTGAGGCTACATACAGACCCACCCACCCACATACATACATAAATACATACATACAAACAAACAAACAAACAAACATACATACCTACCTACACAAATGACTGCTGCATCTGCATGACTCATTTGCCAACTATGAACTGGCTTTACAGACTGGGCTTTACTCTGACAAACACACTAAAATGTGTACTGCCCAGGGAGCATCATTATGCTCACAAGGTTTTATCGCAATCTGTCCATTCATTTTTGAGCGGTGGTCACACCGTCTCCATAGCGTGGCCGTGTGTGTAGGTATGTTTGTATGTGGGTGGGTGGGTGGGTCTGTATGTAGCCTGAAGAATGTGGTGTAGTACCTTTTATGACCACACATGTTAAGGGAGGGGCGCTGTTTTCAGGCCAGGCCAGGCCAGGCACACACACACACGCGCACACACACACACACACACACACACACACACACACACACACACACACACACACACACACACACACACACACACACAGGGGGAAGGGGGGAGGGGTTGGTGGGTAAGAGGGTGCTGTTGAGACTAGCCTGGGGGGGGGGGGGGGGGGTGACAGAATTCATAGATCTAGAACACATCGAATTCATAGATATAGAACACAGAATATGTACAGTACAGTATAGGGGGGGAGGGGGGAGGGTTGGTGGGTAAACCACCGCTCAGTTCACACGGGTGTGATTTTTTAGATATGTTGTGTGAAAGTGGACGTTTTGACCTAATAGTGGCCGACTGGAAAAGCCATTGGGTCAACAAAATAAGTAGGGTTATATGGTTTTTAGATATCCTTTGTACAATGTTGACATGTTGACCTGTAGAGGAGATTCAAATCTCATCAGTTTTACCCTGCCCACATGCATGCATGGCATAGTATTGTAATTGCTTGTGTGCGTGCTTGCGTGCGTGCGTGCGTGCGTCTGTCTGTTGTCTGTCTATCTGCCTGCCTGTGTGTGAACAAATTAACTTGAGGGCGCTCAGGACGGATGGCATGAAACTTGGAATGATCAGTAAGCTGCTTTGAAGAGATTATTACATTTTGGGTTGTGACGTCAAAGGTCAAGGTCAAAATGACATGTACTAATGCAAGTCCTTACAGTGGTGCCGGCCCACTGCAGAATAATCTAAATAGTAGTCCTCAATAGACAAGAATGTGGCCACACAGACTGATAGCCAATATTATATTTTAGAATGCATAGTAAAAAAAAGAAAAAAAAAGAAAAAAAAGCTTCTTCAGAGTAATTTTTTTACTCTGCGTCCTAAAATGTAGTTGTGAGGCTGCTTCCCCATCCTGAGCCTCGCCCTGCCTCGGGCTCCTCGGCAACACACACACACACACTCGCATGCATACATCTCACTTGTTCAATAAATGCTGTTAACCTGAGCAGAGGTGTGGTCTCTTACTAGTGAAACAAAATATTGGCACTTTGACAGTGTGTGTGTGACCACATCCTTGTCTCTTGAAGACTTATTTACAAATGAGACTGATAAACATACTGCAGAACAAGACATGTGGGGTGGTGGAAGTGGAAGAGTTTGCATGCCCAGGTGCATTTTATTGTTGGTGTTTTGTGTTCATTTTCAGATTCCAGAATCAAGAAGGGTTGTACCGAACTGTGTAAAAGTAAAACTACTATCTAATTCACGAAAAGCCGATAATGGTCTGTATTAACTGCTGCAAAAGGCAGAACAAAGAGCAGAATAACCTGAATGTTAATACCACTAGTATGTCCTTTAAGGTTAGCTTGCTTGGAGCTTACTCCCCCGAGACGTGGGTGTGAATTACCCATGAGCCAATTTGAATAACATTCATTGGGATTTACAATGTCATTTGTGCAAAGGTTGACATTCTTGTAGAGTATCTGTGTTTCTCCTCCTCAAATCCCGTGTGGCCACAAGGGCAGAACAAGGTACACTAGCAAGTAGATTGTGCTCAAATGCAGAGCCAGTTCCATTCCAGGGATTCTGATAATAATCTTGGACATGTCATAAACAGGAACAGGGATGGAATCCCAGATGCCCCTGACAGTGTATTGTAAATGAACGGGTTGCTGTGGGAATTGGTGAAGGACACCGTGGCAAAGATAACAGCAACTTAATCAATAGAACCTTATTGGTAGAGTAGCATTCTTAAGTTCTACAGTTATGATCACAGTGTTGATTGAGAGTATGTTATCTTGTTTTGTTTCGTTTATTGGGGATTGGGGATGCATTGGCGATGCACAATCCATGAAGGTCTCCATGGACCATGACGTCTCGAATCTTGAAGGAGAATTGTTGTTTCTTTGTATAACATTACTTTATGATTAATGAATCCAAAAACAAAGAAGTAGTAAATTAAGACCAAAATTAACAGCAGCAAAAAACGATGTAAAAAATGATGTTATAAACTCCAAAACAACGCTCACAGTGTGATCCCAAGTGTTATCCATTATTCTAAAACGGCTAGTTCCATTCCTTGATTTTGATTGGCTGGTTGCCATGGTATACCTGAGACTGTAACCCACACCTTGAATCAGTTTATATCAAAGCCAGGTGCGTTATTTCTTTCCACTGTGCCGTGAGGCTGAACTAGAGAAGCGAGCGTTTGATTTCCTCTCAAATCCTGCCGTGCGGGTGCTTCTAAGCACCGCCCACATGCATAGGACAGTGACTGAATGGCTCCGGGCGGGGCTTGTAAAGGCAACAAGCGCCCTCTATTCTCCAGGCACCACTCGGCTGTTTAGCTTAGGTTGCTATGCTAGCGTTTTTGATGTTTTGTTCACCCACATAGCAGCTAAATCTGGATGAAAATAAACATGTGTATGGATCGAATATGTATCTTAACATGAGACTGATCTAACACAAGTGTTGTTTCCCTATTTTTTTGGCAAAAAGAATGACGTGACTTTGTAAACACACACTGCCTTCCGTAAGTTCCATTCCTGGATGTGACTGGTAAACGCAAGGAAATGTCTCTTCCTGGTGGCGGAGAAGTGTACTTTTTTCTTTAAATAATGCAATGCTATGATTTTCATGTTGCAATTATTGTGACCGTTTTAGAAAAGCAATAAGCCACGCGAGGCTTGTGGTTACCGGGGGAGTATACACCGGCTGAGAGGGTCGGAAACACTCGGCTGCGCCTCGTGTTTCCCAACGCCTCTCAGCCGGTGTATACTCCCCCGGTAACCACTCGCCTCTTGTGGCTTATTGCTTTAGTATATCGCTACTGTAATTTTAAAACATTGCATTATGTTGAAGAAAATGAAAAATGTAATTTACCATGACATAAATTAAATAGCCTACAGACACAAGCGAATAACTCACCGGGGCGTTTGAACAGGAGAACATTTACATTCACACGTGCGCCCAGGTACGTGCGGTGCGTCATTGGTGCCTGAGACAATTTATCCCGGAAGTAGTTTACTTCCATAGAAGTAGTATGGTATGAAATATTTTGAAAAAGTACACACCGCAAGCCGACACGAGAGGCTTTGGATGTTTTGGAGTTTATAACCACATTTATTGGGACCGTACCTAATATGGGAACAGAGGGAGGACCCCACATTTTTATATAGCTTTGCGGCCGTTAATCTTGGCCTGCGTTTTACAACCATCTTCGGGTATTTTATTATTTTTTGGATTCTTCATTAACTGTAAAGGATTGTTATACAAAATGAAGAATTATTTTTATTCAAGACATCACACGGTGAATAAAAGATAGAAATAAGGTACATTCTTAGGTGAACTACTCCTTTAAGAAAATGTGCGTTAGAAATAGAAATCACCTCAAGCTATTAAAAGAAATGTGTTAAAACATGGATGGCCATAATATCAAATGCCGTTCATCTCCATTAAAATGTGTAGTAAAATATCTTACCTGCATGGCATCCAGTGATTGCTAGAAGTACAATTTGTTTCCATAGTAACATCATCTTCAATTGCCAAGGGCAAATATGACTGTCATCCAATTGCTTGTGAATGACAAGCTCTCCGTTGAATACAGAAATCTGAGGGGAAAGTAATTAAGGAAAAGGTTTAAGTAAATAATAACTTATTATTAATAAGAAGCAATAATCAAAACAAAGACGATTAGCATTGCCTATAATACTGTTAGAACACATGTTTAAATAGTTTACTGTGAATTACTGGCTGTATTATGAAAGTTTTAGGAATGAAAGTGAATCCTATTCCTGGTAGTAGCCTACAAACTACAGCTTCTACTGTATACAACTTGAAAATACAACCCCAGAGATCATTTTCACACCAAAAAGGAAACAAAACACTTGCAAAATGTTTTTTTCTTTTTTTTTTTCTTCTTTACAATGCATTTTGTTTCATCCTGCATAACAAGCTAAATTCTTCTTCTTCAGAGGGAAGTGAGGGTGGGAATGATTGACCTCAAACGACTCTCTCTCCTCTTCCTCCTACTGTATCTGACTATTAATAGGAGCCGGCAGACACTGTGCTAGTGTAGTACTCTGCAGTAAAATGCCACTTAATACTACTTCAAGGGGTTGGTGGCTATTAAGTGAAATGTTACAACTCAATGTGCATGCATTGCCATTAATGTGTGTTCATGTGAGAAATGTGTTTAACTGTGAGACTGATAATTTAAGATAAGATGAGATCAAATAAGATACGATGAGATAGATCTTCATTGATCCCCAGAGGGGAATTCATGACACAGCTGCAACAGCAGTGCGAATAAAGCACATGAGAGAGTAAACCAGACCAAGATGAATAAAGTAAGAATAAAAAATAAAGGGGGCATGGTGGCCTTGCTGTAGCGCTGTCGCTCTACACAGCTAGGAGGTCCCGGGTTCAATTCCTGTCAGGAACGGAACGCTCTTGGGGCGTGTTCTCTACTCTGCATTATCAGTGCCCATTCCCTAGGTGGGGTTGGCGAAAGGGCCTTTCTGTAGGGATTTTGCATGTTCTCCGCGTATCTTCTAGGGTAGGTAACCTCACAAAAAACATGCAGTAATACTGGTCTCTATACTGCCTCCCCTTGGCCAGCCAGGGCGCCTGATGAGATGGCACTGGGTGAAAAATGGGTTGCAAAATCGTGGGATAAAAATACAAATAAAATAGAAAAAAATAATCGACAATAAACACAGACTTTGGGTTGTACACAGTAGGCTATATGCTTAGTTAAAACTTTGGGAGACTATGTTTGTTGCGGTCTTGCATGTTAATAATGACATTGATTGAGTACAGCTGGTGAGACAGACAGTCTGGGGCTAGGAGAAAGAGTTGTTAAGAGATCAGCTTGGGGTGGGCACATTATCAAATTAAATAATTAATTTTTTGAGTCATTCGTTGGGGTTCACTGCGCTAAGCTGTTGTGGCAAGACGACAGCCATCCGTGTATTCCTCTGACGATCTAGCCCAGGGGTTCCCAAACTTTTTTGTCTCAGGGCACCCCGTAAATATATATTTTTTTATCCGAGGCACCCCTACATTATAATTTTCACATCGTTCACATGATCATCGTTTCTACACGGACACATTATTGAGCGGACCAGTTTAACATTGAGCCCTAAACCGGAAACGGGTGGTCCGTCCTCTATTTTGGCCCGTCAGCTTACTGTGTGAACTCCGCGGCTTACAGATGGAGAACGGATTGATCAATTTTCAAAATTTCAACGGATTTGAGAAGCTGATGGAATACGCGAACACACGATGCATAGCAGTGTCCGATCGCGCACGATGGGAATTGGATGAGCGCCCGCGTTAACAGGTAGGAGAAGCCAGCAGTGAAAGACATAGAGAAATCTGCGGGATTTACGGGCGAAAACTACGAATGAGTTAAGTAGCATGTGAGGGGTCTAACTAGGGGTTTTTCATGATTCTAATTCCATTCCAAACATTTGTTTTGCACCAAAAACATTCCTCGGGCTAAAAACTGACCCCCAATACTATGGTTTAGTGATGAGTCATCACTTTTCTGGGGTCAGCTCAGTTTTGCTGTGTCCATTTTTAGCCCGGGGAATGTTTTTCGTGCAAAACAAATGCTTGCAATGGATTCAGGATCATGAAGAACCCCTAGTAAGACCCCAAACGTGAACCCCCTGAATTCGCCTTGATCCACTAAGAATATTTTGGAAGATTTTTAACGTGTTTTGGATGACTCTAAGGATCATAAAAAACCTTGAACCATTACTATTGCAATTTCTTTTGGGTCAAACCTCAGATTGACTAGCCTATTGTAGATCGGCTGTTTTCACTTGTTTTGTGCGACAGTCTTGTAGGATGAAGCAGGGCTTTGCTTTACCAAAAGACATACACATTTGAAACTTGGAGATACAAGGTTTCTGCCCGACAGTGACAATATTTTAGTGATTATGTTGTGAGGAAAATGTTGAGATAATAGCCATTTTGGTTAGAACTGACTGAAAATAACTTTGTACTTCAAGTTTAAAATGATACTAAATATGTTTTCAAGTGTCCAAATAAATTCCAAATATTAGACAGTTAAACACACACACACACACACACACACACACACACACACGTACGGTGGAGCCTCCTTTGTTGTGATAGATGAGAAAAGTTTTTGTCCCAGCCGGCTCGTGTCGTCTCAATGTGAAAATACTTGAAATTACGCGGTGAGATCGCACATAATAAGTGCTGCGTCGGTTGTATAAATGCCCGAGTAAACAATCTACACAACCGTGCTATTATCACCGAGAGATGCAGCTCTTGGTGCTCCATGAGGTGCTCCATGGTTTGTGAGGATAATGAAGAAAGCGGCATCCCCAGTTTTCTTAATGCATATTATGTAAGCCTGCATTAGAGGCTTGCCTTTTTAGAAGATAGAAAAACAACAGGGTGTCTGTGATGTTAGGCTGGCCCTATGAGAGCTTTATAAACAAGTGAAAGGATTTTGAAATAGACTCTTGGACACACAAGGAGTCAGTGTAGTCAACCAAAGACTGGAGTGATGTGATGTGTTCACTCTTTTTTGTTTTTGTTAGCAGAGTTCTGAAGAAACCATAACATTTCAGGACTTTTTAGGCCGACCTAAAGTGCACTGCAGTAGTTAATGTACTTGAGATATAAGCAGGCATTAGTTATTATTAAGCATATTTTCTGCTGAGTTATCATTAGTCGTACTTTTAGCAATATTCTTTAAATGAAAGAATGCTGCTGGTCACTTCGTTTGGGAAATAATTAAACCTCAAGTCAGAGTATACAATAACACCTAGGCTTGCTAGTTCTGCTTTGATAGTGGGAGTCAAGTATTTTAAAGAGCTTGTCCCCATTTACTTGGAGCTAAATGATTTACGTCTTATCCTCTTTTCATTTCAGAAATGTATTACTCATTAATTTAATGATTACAAACAGGAAGCTTCTCCATTGTTTGGTTCAGTCATGTAGGCTGTGTACAATTGTGCATCATCAGCCGAGCTATGGAAATAACACAGTGTTCTCTAATGACATCACCGAGTGAAAGCATACAGTGAGAACAGCAGAGGCCCAAGGCAGCTTCCATTGCACAACACAAGTTATGTCACTTATTTTCGTCAACTTAGCCATGATTAAACCTTGCACACCTCATGCATGGGAAAAAAACAGAGAAGAATGAGCTCTAAAAAATCCAATGCAATCCTGGATTGCATTGTTGTGGGTTTGTGCAGTTTGTTCACAGCTTTCAAACAAAAAAATCCGATTGGAAATCCGTTCAGGCATTCTTGAGATAATAGCCATTATGTTTTACACTGTTGTGAGCTTGGAGGTCTGCTACCTGAGTTGTATGGGGGTTGTATGGGGGTTAAACATAAAAAATCGCGATTGAAATCATGTTCACTAGTTTTGATGGGGTCCAAAAAAAAATTTCAAAAAAAAATTTTTCAAAAAAATTTTTTTTTTTTTTTTTTTTTTTTTTTTTAAATCACGAGTATACTCGTGATTGGCACTGTGGGATACGCTAATATATCACGAGTATACTCGTGATTGGCACAGAATGAGTTAATTTAATGATTACAAACAGGAAGCTTCTCCATTGTTTGGTTCAGTCATGTAGGCTGTGTACAATTGTGCATCATCAGCCGAGCTATGGAAATAACACAGTGTTCTCTAATGACATCACCGAGTGAAAGCATACAGTGAGAACAGCAGAGGCCCAAGGCAGCTTCCATTGCACAACACAAGTTATGTCACATTTCCCTGACAGAATAAAATGTCCTTCCTGTTATAATTGTGTTCAGAACCAGTCTAGAACACACTCTGAGAGTGCCAACTCACATTCTGAGAGGCACCAACATCTTTAATGTTGCCTTTATGCCGTCGCCATGTGAATGTAGGACCTACACTATACAGTAGGCTATACGTATAGCCTACATTGTAGGCTATGCTGCTCAAGACATACAGCAATGTGTAACAGTGTTCCACCATTGTGATGTGTGTGAATGGGTTATGTTAGGTACATTGTAAAGCATGTTTGAGTGGTTGGAAAGACTAGAACAGATGCTATATATATATACTGTAAATGCCTTGTAGATCTGCTGTTTTCACTACTTCTGTGCGCCGGCCTTGTATGGTGAAGCAGGGCTTTGCTTTGCAAAAAAATTTACAAATTTGAAACTTGGAGATACAAGGTTTCTGCCCGACAGTGATGATTTACTTTGTTGGCCGCCCAGCCCCCAAAATGGAACGAAGGCTGACATTTTATTTTACATTTTTTCCTAATGGCCGGCCTGGACCGGCCGGGAATGAACCGGCCGTTCGGGAGTTGTCCCGCTTTTTCCAATGGCCAGCACGTCCCTGGGTAAAATAATGAGTACGGTATACTTACGAAATCTTAGAGTATTAACAATGTCAGTGAGAGCAGTTTCTGTGCTCACTGAAACCTGACTGAAATTTCTGTAGGACAGGTTTCTCATTTAGAAAGTTGTTTATCTGGGCGGGAAAGTGCCTGCCCACCACCACAGAGGTTGTGGTTTTGAATCCACTGTGGTGCATCCGGCTTTGTCAAGCATCTACACACACGACACAAACGAGTGCATCTCTCCACTCCGACATGTCTCCTTTCCGACATGTCTCCATTCCGACACTAACCCTATCTCTAACCCTAACCCTAAACCTTAGGCCCATGGGAGTGTCGCCACTCCGACAATAAGAAGTCAATTTCGGAGTGGCGACATGTCGGAATGGAGAGAGCCTCCCGACACAAACACGACTGGTTCAAGATAACAGTCACTGCACAATCCTACAGGCTGGGGCGGCACCTGTCAGCACAGAGTGTTGGGCGGGAGGAGTAGGCTCTACGACTACGTGAAGGCTCTACGTCCTCCCGTTGAAGGCTCCTCACTGGTGAGTCAGTATACAACATATTATAACTGTGTTTATGCTCTAAGTGATGAACGAAGATCAACAAAGAGCTAATTAACAAATGATCGTTGACTTAAATGGCCATAAAACATTGCTGAAGTACAGGAGAGATGAGCGCTCCATCACCACTGCAGTTTAACAGAGATATTTATTGTGGGTGCACATTGTGATATTGTGCTGACCAGCTTACCCCCAGGCTCCACCAGGCGCGTCGAGCGTCGCGTCAACGTCAACGTTGGGAACGCTCCCGTTTTAATCAATGAAGGGTGCTCCACTGCCGACGTCAACGTCCGCGTCGGACGCTCAAATTCGCCCCGGTTAATTTTTTACGCCGTACGACGCCGTTATTTTGGTGGAGCCCTAGCCTTAGCGTTCATTGTTCAAATGTCACTTGACTGTAAGTTCCAAATCTTAAAAAACACAAGGATTTTAGATGCACACTCCTTGGCTGCAACAACCTCCACCCCTCATTTCTCACATGGCCCTCTTCTAGCCACCGTGAGGCCGTTTCTTGCAAAACACATTTTTGGACACTGCTCCTACAGATTTTGCCCTAAAATCACGCAAAGTGGTACACAGTATATCTACAGTCATGTCATCAACATGCATCTGTCCCATTTCCCATATTTCCTCCTGATTGCCTACCGTTGCCTTCTTAAGTTTGTGTATGCGACCTGACGGTTGCTTATCTCCCAATTAGCAACAGGTTCTCAAGGTGTCAGACACCTGACGCCCTGTCAAGTACCCTACTGCATCAGGGGGGGGGACGCTTTGGGTATGGCCAGTGGTCTAAGAAGAAAGAAAAATAAGTCATTCCCGACGGCAGGATTCGATACCACTATGATGGGGTTAACAGCCACCCGACGTTCCCGTTCACGGCACTATAAACGACGGAGCCGCGCCGTCTCAGCCACCGATGAGCCCCGGGAGCCGCCGCAGAGGGAGCGGTAGCGACCGAGTCGCCGAGGCGATCGGTGCGAATGGCGGATGAGCCGACTCAGCGGCGTTACCGAATTATGTGCCGTTATGGACAGAATAGTACATTTTGACCAGGGGACTGCTTCCGTGTCCGAATGCGGCTCAAAGAAGGGACTACGTCAGCATCAGTGTCCACGTTCAGTTAGTATCTACGTTGTCAAAGATAAAAGCACCAAAAAAAAGGAATTCCTCAGCTGTCTCGTTAGCTCAGTCGGTAGAGCATGATGATTGCTAAAACTGATGCCCGGGTTCGATTCCCCGTAACAGCAGAAACATTCGAGTAAACATGTGTCGGCGCATCAGTGCTGATTTCGTCAACTAAAACTATGATGAAAAATATTTGTCTACTGTGTTTTTTTCACTGACAAAAACTAAATAAAAACTAAGCTGTGATGACTAAATTAAGACTAAATATATTGACAATTTCGTCAACAAAATAAAAACTAGACTAAAACGTTAGGGAGGGACTAGTGGAGAAGAGAGTAATTTTATGTTTGGTTGCTCTCAGGTGTTGCATGCTGAAAATAGCAGATCTAAAAGCTCACAAGAGCTTGTAGATCTGCTATTTTCAGCACACAACCAATTGTAAAATCAGTCATTACGATGCCATCAAGGCCTGCCAAAATACTAAATCAACTGTAGATTTAGTCGCCTAAAAATGTATGATATTTAGTCGCCTAAAATTAGACTAAAACTAATACTTTTCAGGTGACTAAATTATGACTAAAACTAAATGACATTTTATTCAAAAGACTATGACTAAAACTAAATAAAAATTTGCCGTCAAAAACAACACTGCGGCGCATGCGCTCTAAGACTCTCCGTTCACGTCTGACAGGATGTCGCTGTAAGCGTTCCAACAACGCATCGCACGGGTGACGCTGAAAGCGAGTCGGGAATGCGTCAGGGGGGTGAAGTGGAGGGAGTGAGAATGGGCTGCGATTAGGGAGTCTTACTGGTTTTAGATCAGTGAGTGCACCCTAACATAATTTATTATGAAAGAAAGTTGTTCAAACACCTTGTTCTGTCAACTGTGGATGGAAAACCGGATCCACTTACATTTTCTTACCAAGAGAGAGGTGTAGACTAGAGGATGCAAAGCGTCTAATACTTCCTGTAATAACCTATATATAAAACACATGCCAGGCATGTGTTTACAGACTTTTCATCGGCATTCAACACGATATCATTGCAGCCACATATTTTAATAGAAAGGTTGCTATGTGACTTTATATTTCACTTCTTGACTGACAGAGAGCAGCGGGTTTGTGTAAAAGGCCATCTCTCAGACTCAGTAGCTACCGTATGTCAACAGGCCCGCCACAGCGGTGCATCCTTTCACCCTTACTCTTTATTATGTACACTGACAGATGCAGGGGCTCTCAGGAGGGCAGCTATTCGGTCACATTTTCTGATGACACTGCGTTGCTGTCCCTTCTCCCTTCTGCTCTCACCGATTTAATTTATTGGTGTGATGGACTTGAATGTGTCTAAAACCAAACTTAATTATTGATTTCAGATGTAAAAAGAGATTCAACGAGTTCATCATACAGAATGAAAGTGTGGAAATGGTCACATCAGACAAATATTTGGGTAAGATTTTGGACCGCCAAATGAGGCTTCTGATGACCTTCTTGTATTTAATGTAAACACTGACACTATTGTGTAAGGTAATGGAAACAGAGATTTCACCTTCTACGTGAACTAAATTCCTTTTCTGTTAGGCCTGTCATCCTGTTGTTTAATCAAGAGATTTGTTTTTCATGCTCATATAGATATAGGTATGTGTGTGTGTGAAATGTTGGTGTGACATGCACCACCAAACATACTCCGTCAATCTTTTACTGAGAGTCTTCTGAGCTTTTATCTGCTGGTTACACAGCGTCACAGAAAAAGACAGAAACAGGATGAACAGTAGCGTTGAAATCTGTTCTAAGATTATTGGAGTGAATCAAGGAGACCTGGGTTCTTTCTGCTGCTGAAAGATCCTCTGGAAAGGACAGTATTTTATTTTGGTCTCTTTGCAAGTGAATGCAAAAAATGTCATTTTACCTGCTTGTAAAACAAACTGCCATTCGGAATTGTTCATCCACTCTGAGATGTGACTTTTAAATGCTCTGTAGGGTTTTTTTTTTGTATCAATGTTATTTTTTTAATCTTTATTATTTATCAAGGTTATTTTCAAGATTGTGTATATATGTTATTCCACAGTTTAGCGCTTTTGTGGATTTGTTTTAATTTGTATGTTGTTGTGTTACTGTATTTCTCTGTGTACTTGTAAGCTATTCATAACTAATCCATAGTGGGATTAATACCGGTAGTTTAAAAAAAAGAATTGAATTGAATCACTGGTCCAGAAGGGCTCCTGCTGATTAACCTACATACGTAAGAGTCACTGGCATCTGATATGTCTCCTAGGATTTAGAACTCTAACCAGTGTCCCCACGTACATCCCCATTACCTGGCCCTGAAGTATGGATTAACCCCAGTGATATCTTTGGGATCCTTGAAAGAGACCCAAAGTAACACCAGGCACTTGTTTTATCAACTTGCAAATGTGGCTTCAAGCTAGGATTATCTGTTGGCCTAATGTTAGTTTATAATAGTGAACAGCATCCTGAACAGACGAGGAGTCACAAACAGTGGCTGTGGGTTTGGGTGACGGGGGAGGTGGGGGCTGTGTATTAATAATGTAATAATCCAGCAAGCCGTGGCTTAGCGCGATGGCATTCATTGATCCTCATCTTCTGTAATTGCAAGCACAGCTAGATTTTGAGTGGGATTTCCTGGTGTCTTTCTTAGCGGTTATTTTGCCTCTCTAAAATCCCATCACATTGGATTACATGGTTTGAGATCATACTGGCAAAAAAAGAAGAGAGAAAAATATATATTTTCTTCCCCTTCAGTTTAAGAGCGCTACCGTATTATCGGTCTGTCTGATGGATCCATCCTCATCATTGATGGAGTTGCCACTTTTGCAATTTATAATCTAACCTCACTTAGGCCTAGACATACCTGCTGCTTTGTTGATGAAAAATGAAATTATAGCTCTCAGTAGTTTTGACATTTAAGATGCACCTTGTTTTATGTTGAACTGTAAATGCCTGCCACACTATTATACATTATACATATTAATTATATGTACCGGTATGTATTATACAGTATGTAGATATCTTTACTTTTTCTTTACTGTTTGTTCTGTTCTGGGGCATCCGGTTGGTGCCGTAGATGTAAAAATACCTGAGGCCTGAGTACATTCTCCGCAACGGTGCCTACTGTAGGCCTATAGCCAGGGCGATGAATAGAATTGTTCATGTTTGCGGGTGAGAAACACGCAGAGGACATGCAGTGTCCCTGTCACTAACCTCGCGTAGCCAGGCTTACTCATCTGCGAAGAGAAAAGCCTGGGCACGATATGAGGCAGAGAGGAGGTGGGGGAGGTGGGGCGTCGGGCCGTGTGAATTCTCGCCGAAAGTTGTCTTTTTTTCCACCGTGCGTTGTTCCTGCAAATGTGTTCCCCGCTGGGAAATAAAATCTGTTCTACGTCTCGTCGGTTGTGCATGGATTTGCACAAAGTTACACCTATTAAGAGCGAGTTAAGAGCTACAATCTATTATTGTTTGTTTAACTGTGGGATGTAAAGAGACCCGCACCGCATTACGTAACTTCCCTTAAACGCAGCACTTCCGCCACAACTTTCGGAACAACGCACAGCGCAGGTCGTGCCCAGCCAGCGTGCCCTGTCACTGCATTAGAGTCTAGAGACAACTATTGGTTGGTCAGCTCGCCCGTTCAGCGGGGAGGGTACAGTCTATGAGGGAATCTACTCTGTGTGCATTTCACTCTCCTAGTCAAACTCGTCACTCTCAGGTGACAATAAGTGGCTGGTGACTCTCCGTATCAGAAGAGGCACGATGTTGTATACAACCACCCAAGGCCGACAGTGGGAGGTTGGCGGTGACAAAGACCACAGTACAAATGGGAGGAATTGGCAACAACTAAATTGTGAGTAAATCGGGAATAAGAGGGAAAAAATATATATAAGGAATGGATTATGAGAAAGAGCTCTAGGCAACGTTTCTCCTACACCAGTGTTTCTCAAACATTTTCACCCCAAAATTCATATAAGTATTTGACCACGGACCCTCATTTGAAAAAGAATTGTGAACGGGACTTCCATAAGAGAAGATTTGTCCAGATTTGTCCTCATTTAAAAAAAAATGTGTCGCATTGCATTGATTGCAACACATTGTTTTAAGCTTGTAGATAGGCTCTTTTTGATTAACCGAAAAATAAAATAGGGCTTAAGTGGTTAAACTGTTCCTAATTTTTCTGGGGACCCTCTGGAAATCCCTCAATGACCCTTGGGAGTCCCTGAACTCTGCTTTGAGAGCCAGTTTACTACAGTGCTTGTACATGTTTTGGTGATGAGGATGAAATGGTAAATAAATGGTGTATTTGAATAGCACATGCACAATGCAAGGCACCAGCATGTTCATCGGGAGCAGTTAGGGGTTCAGTGTCTTGCTAAAGCATTGGATCCCAAACTTTTTGAGCGGTGGTCACACCGTCTCCATAGCGTGGCCGTGTGTGTAGGTATGTTTGTTTGTTTGTATGTGGGTCTGTATGTAGCCTCAAGCCTGTGGTGTAGTACCTTTTCTGACCACACATGTTAAGGGAGGGGCGCTGTTGTTCAGGCCAGGCCACACACACACACACACACACACACACACACACACACACACACACACACACACACACACACACACACACACACACACACACACACACACACACACACACACACACACACACACACACGGGGGGGGGGGGGACCACCGCTCAGTTCACACAGGTGTGATTTTTAACCTGTGACCCAAAAATGAAATTAGACATTGGGACCCAAAATAGTGAAAATAGCAGATCTACAAGCTCACAACGTGGATCAGCTATTTTCACTAATTCTTAAACATTTGTTTTCTAATTTATAGACTTTCTTAGATTTTTCTTTTATTTATTAGTGAAATTAATTAGAAAAATCATTGCATTTTTCTTTTTATTCATGAAAATCTTTCTGGGGGAATGCTTTTGGAAAATGTTTTGAATTAAAAACAAAATGTTCTCCCCGTGTCTCCTAGGGTTGATACCCTCACAAAAACATGCAGTAATCCTGGTCTCAATAATGCCTCCCCCTGGCCAGCCGGGGCGCTTGATGGAGGGGAAAGGAACTGGTTGGAATAACGTGTTCCTTCTACGCGCTACGTCCATCCCGGGGAAAATCCCCCCTGTCAGGTGAAAAGAAACAACTTGGACTACTCATGCATTGAAGGAAGCATGAGGTCAGTCCGTTGTCTCCCCAGGTGCGGCAGAGGGAGAGCAGAGCCCAGGATTACATAGGCAATTGGCACTGGGTGAAAAAATGGGTTGCAAAATCGTGGGATAAAAATTATAGAAGTAGAAAGAAAAAAAAAGAATGTAGAGGGCGCCGGCTGGCCTACCGGCCATAACACATAGCTCAGTGTAGCCTGACAGCATGTCGCTGGTTCGAGTCCCGATCCCGACTACCTTTGCTGCGTGACACTCCCCATCTCTCTCCCCATTTCCTGTCAATCTACTGTCCTATCAATAAAGGCATAAATAAAATCCCCAAAACATATCTTTAAAAAAAGATTAGGAAACAAATAATTAAGGGACCCACAAAATATATGTCTGCTTGGGAAACAGTGTGCTAAAGGACACAAAGCCAGGAAGTCGGGGATCAACCCGGGAAACTTCAACTTTCAGGACATTCGCTCTGCTACCGGTGCCAGCTGCCACCCCATATATAATGATAGGGTATCATTATGTTGGCTATCTGAACCCAAGTGATGAAAACAAGATTGCTCTGCCAAACATAATGAGGCATTATGGTCTCACCTCCACAGTGGCTAAGCCTAATGGAAGTCATTGGCTAAAAGTATTCCAGAGAAAATTAGATGCCTTCTTGGTTAGAGGGGCTGTTGTTTGGCACATAATTGATAGGAGAGGTGGTTAAAGGCATCCATTTCCCCCCGAGGGGCACCGTAATTGCAAAGAATCTAATAAGGAAGGGAGCAAAGGAGAAAGGTTCCATCATAACACGTGAGAGTGCGTATGCGGGGTCTGTATTCAGATCACATCCCGGCTACAAGCTACACAGAGCTGCTGGACAAACCAATTACAAGTGATGAAGGAAATTCTGTAGCACTCCCAAAGCATGCCATCAAGTATGCTGCTAACATAAATGGTATTCATTCACTGTACAAACTGCTGTTTTTCTTTCAACAACGATTTTGTGCCATCTCCATTATAGAGGTCAGCAGACAACCAGGGGAAGAAGAATCCATCAGTTGAGAATGACACGGCCTGAATACATAGCTGGTCTGTGATTGAACCAATGAACCAATGAATCTGCCATCAGCTGCACCGCTGACTCCCAATGTAGTCTCTCTCTAAGGACTCACTGAATTCAATTTTACATGCACCACAGACAGATGAAAAATAATTCACTGTAAGTTATTACAAATACAAAAATAAAAACAACGCTTAACATTTCAATACCCAGCTTAGCTGTACAGTATTAGGCTAGGAGATAGGCCTACATATCATAAGGAAGGAATCGATTAAATGATTGCGACCGTCAGGTCGCACTTACTATCAAAACCACCACAAAGTGTAACTCCGTCCCTCCGTCTGTCTGTCACACCTCACACGTCACACTCTTGCCCTGCTCATATCTCCGCAACCGTTGCCCCGATCCATGCCAAATTTTGCACACACGTTCCTTGCCTGCCAAACTACAACCTCCAAGGACCCCCGGAGCTCCAGGGACCCCCAGGTCCCTGGGGGACCCCCAGATGTAAAAAATGACCAAATGTGCAAAAATGACCAAATGACCACCCCAACGGGGCTGCTCACGGGGAATTCCCGGGGACCACCGACTCCTGGTGCTCCAGAACGGATGCAAAAGTGGTGGCGCCCCCAGTGGAGGACCCCCTCCACTGCAGCTCACATGAAATGCCGTAACTCGGGCTAGGAGCGTCCGGGAGAGCCGGGGCCGGTACCTATTCGTCCGCCAAGGCAACGCGGAGACCCCACCCCTCATTTCTCACATGCCCCTCTTCTAGCGCCACCATGAGGCCGATTCTTGCAAAACACATTTTTGGACACTGCTCCTACAGATTTTGCCCTAAAATCACACAAATCGGTACACACTATGTCTACACGTCCCCCTACACTCAGGAACCAATGCCACTTACAGCCCTCTTTGTGTATACATGTCACCTGACGGTCGCTTATCTCCCGATTAGGGAGTCTTACTGGTGTAGTACATTTTGACATTGATTACACTGACCATCACAAAGGTAATAAAAGGTTAACTGGTAACAGAATACATACATACAAGATTTTAAATAGCAAAGCATTCAATGTGAAGGCACATTGACATCCGCCCAGCAGCTTTTACTTTAAAACTATTCCACATTTTGGCTATTAAATTAAATTAAACTTAGGAGGCATTTAATGTAAAACATAGCCACTTTAAGTGTGTGACTGACTGGTATGTCGCTATTGTGCAAAAATGAATAACTTGATTAGGCGTCCAACTGTTAAAGCCCCACTGCGTGGGTCCACTTTCCTCATAGCCCGGCCGTGGGCACTGGCCATACAATGCCAAATTCAGGACACTCATGGATGAACGGCAACACCACTTTCGCAAATCTCCGTTTTAGCTACACAAATTGGCATTGATAGGCATGAGAGAAGCGAGTTGGCTGAATAGCCACACCACCGCGCCGTGGGCTTCGATGTATTCATGCTTGTTACCCTCTCAGAGTCAAATGAACACTCCAGATTTTACAGTGCAGAATCTGCATTTGTTGTAAAGGGCAACATAATGGTGACTAACTGAGTGGGATAGACGCAAATAAATGTGTGGCTTCTTAATTCTGTCACTCAAATAAAACAAGATTCACATCACGTGTCATATTTAATTTAAGAAAATAAAAATGCAGTGCTTAAAAAAAGCCTTAAAGGGCAACTTCACCACTTTTCAAGCTATCTTCATATAATTGGTCCTCACAAATGTTCATGATAAAATAGCAAAGAAAACATCTAATCATCTGTGTCTCATAGGAGGGCTGGGGACAGTTCAGAAACCTGTCAACTGCAGTGACATCACTTTCTATTCCTGAAAAGTTACCATGCTATAATGGAAGCCATTGTTCTCACGATAATAAAAAGCTAAATATGTCTTTAAAAATATATATTTTTTTTTAAAACGATGATGTCACAGGTAGACAGGTTTCTGAACTGCCTACAGCCCTCCTATGAGACACAGACCGAGTAGATTATTGAAGATAGGTTGAAAAGTGCATGGTGAAGTCTTCCTTTAACCTTAACCTTAGTCATAGCTACAGTAACAATCAACTGGATGGCATTGGCAATTAATTGTCAAATACTTGTTATTAATAGGCCTATAAAGGAGTTTACCACAACAAAATACACATAGTGGACTCTTTAAGTTTATAAATGTCAGAAATCCTTGGATTACAATGGGATGCCCACAGAGATATAGCCTGTGACGTTAAGCAAGCCATCCTGCCTAATAACAGAGGACAGCAGAGTGTATGTAAGTGTACAGTAGGTGCACTTAAAGAAAGAGGAAGAAGTGAACACCCTCACCAAGGAAGGGCATATCCCCACCCCCAGACCCACATCTAGAGATAGCTAACAACACATAACCTCGCCCACCAGGCTTTCTAGCAAACACATAACGACATAACGGAGGAAGGAGGAATATTGTGGAGACACAAACTGGACCCTGTGTGTGTGTGTGTGTGTGTGTGTGTGTGTGTGTGTGTGTGTGTGTGTGTGTGTGTGTGTGTGTGTGTGTGTGGGGGGGGGACTGTATGCTACAGTCTAAAAATCACCACAACCTACTAGACAATTTAAACTTTAGTCGTACAACAATGCATAAATGAGTCATTACACTACCTACAGTGTTTCTGACCACACATTTCCCACACAATGCCTGCATGCTCTACGCAACTGTTACCCTGTGATTCCATCTCTGAAAGGCTTCCAAAGCCATTAAGAGGATTGAAAGATGAAGTAGAACTAGTCCTTTGTACTGAGAATAATTCAGCATATGTCTTCTAAGATCCTCTCACCTCTCATTTGGCTGTGCTTGTTAGTTTCCAAATAATGTGTAAAGAACCTATAAATAAACATGAATAGAACAGAGGAGAATCACAATCCCCACTGAATAGTAACATACTTTGAAGATACAGCAGGCTGTGTGTGTTTTTCTTTTTTTGTGTGCTCCTGTTGGTTCTGTTTTTAGAGGCCAGGCAAACAACATAAAGTAGAAGAAAAGAAAAAAGAAAATGGGCTAGGCCTACTTGTGGAGAACAGTCCATTACTGATATCCAGAAAACACAGGGAGGGTCAGGGTGAAATGATAAAATAGTTTTCTCCGTTTTATCCAAGGCAAGCACTTTTTTAAATCCCTCAAATAAATCGGATGATTTGTTAGAATCATTTCTTGAAAGAGACCTTTGGGATTGTAATGAATGATCAAGGATAAGCATATTTGATAACAGAATAGTATGAGAAATGAGCAGCAGTTAGTTAGTCTAAACTAAAGTCTATCTAGAGACACAATTGTGATGCTGCTCATCTGTGTGACTGATCGGAATACAGCAGCAGCACCATATGGACTTGGGTCCTATTTGGAGAAAATGAGCCCCAACAGTAGAAATCCCAGTTGTCTCATACAACAATTCGAGCAGGCACACACTGATCTGATAAATAATTTATGATGCCTTTTCACAGATTTTTAGGGGAGAAAAAAAACATATTTCTCAATTAAAGTAAATCCTAAAACCGGGGATATTAGACGCTATAGCCTACATTTGCATTTTGCATAGCCTAATATATTTCTTTCTCCATTTAATATGGATGCTGTGAAATACTTTGAACAAGTTTTAACACATTTCACTGCAAATCTGAGGACGAGATCCTGAAGAAAAGGACTGCGTAAATAGCACTATAACACTGTGTAGTTTAATTATTGGGCTACTGCAAGTCCTGTTTGCATTTTTAATCGAAAGCTTGGGAGCAACACACTTACTTGTTCGAGGGTGCAGATTTCTTCCTCTTCATCAAATAGGATTAAAATGTATTCCAATATCCATAAGGACTGTAGTCTGCGCGCCCGTTCCGAGATAGTAAAATATATACTAGTGGCTGGAGAGCATTTTCTATCAAGTCCTGATCCCTCAGAAGCCAATTAGGCGGTTTTCACTGCTCCAGTATTTGCAGTGTGCGCGCGCTCTACACCGTGCGAGTCCGTCTTTCGGCAAGGATTTCTGCAATCATTCCCGAATCACCCGATCAATGAGATGGCTGGGTCAGGATGCTGGGCTCCACTCAGTCGCTGTACAGGCTGCAGCACTATGCCTTTACTAAGCCGGATTGTTCTTGGTGGACTTCTAGCCGCTGTATTACACTCCACAAGGTAAGCTGCTGCTGCTGCTGCCAGGAGGGAAGCAGGGCTGCATCTGAGCTGACTGAGATTGTGCGCATCTCTGTGCTCCAGTCGTTGTGCAGAGGCAGAAAGCGCCTACTGGTGGCACGTGAAAACACCCGGGTGCGCATTAGTAATCAGTAGTGGAAAAAGTAGTACTCACATGTTTTAGCCTACTTAAGTAAAAGTATCAATACTGCACTGTAGAAATAGGCTACTCTGTTACAAGTAAAAGTCAGGAATTCAAAATTTACCTGAGTAAAAGTACAAAAGTAGCCTATTGGTATCAAAATGTAGGCTACTTAAAGTAACAAAAGTAGTTAATAGTAAAGTTTTCAAATAATTGTAGTGGAGTAAAAGTAGGCCACAATATTTTCATCTGAGTGGAGTAGAAGTAAAAGTAGGTTACCGATAATTGGAAATACTCGAGTAAAGTAGTAAAGAATGTACTTAAAGGAGTAGTTCACGCCCAAATTGACCTTTTTTTCTATTGATTACTCATGCCATAGAGACTTTAGTTCAATAATATTTTTTTGTATTTGTCACATTCCTAAGACACAAATGTGATTATAGTAAATTTACCCCCATTGATTCCATTTCCAGATGGGGACCCAAATGCATGGCCCTGGATGGGGACCCAAATGCATGGCACTGGATGGGGAACCTGGCTGTCAGGGTAAGTTTACTATAAGTTTACTATAACCACAAAATATTATTGAACTCAAGTCTCCATGGCGTGAGTAATCAATAGAAGTCATTTTGGTGGTGAACTACTCCATTAAGTAGTCTACATTTTAAGTACATCCATAATCAATGGGGGTAGGCTACATTTATTGTAATCAAATTATTATCCCCCAAACGCTTTGGAATACAGTTCACTCTCCTGGCCGTTCGCCAAAAAAGTCAGATATTTTGCCTGACCTTTCGCCCGCTGCTCGCATGACAATTGCCCAGGAATTACCTATTCTTATTCTTATTGATTTATGTAGTACCTTAAGACTTCAACTTGTAGCCTATGATGTGAATACATAATGGATAGAAACACACATAGACACACATAGATATCTTCCAAATCGAATGATTGTTGATAGTTGTGCATAACAAATGTGAGCACATAAATGTTAGTTATTGGCGAAAACTCCAGGCGAACGGACACTTCCCGGGCGAACGGACAGCAAATAATAATTGGCGAATGGCCCAGCGGGCGACCAGACTTGTTAACACTTTGTGAAAGACTTATTATTTATTGATTTATTGGTTCAGGCTACGTCGCAGCGCAATGGCAGACGTTGCATATGAGTACAGTTTTTCGCACGACACCGCCGTCGGAACGCTCGCTTGCGGGCAAGGTGGATGAGCTGTAACGCCATGGGGCATCATGGGCTAATTGGCCGCCGGTCTTTAATGACTTCAAAGTATAGCCTATACTGGACAAATTCAACAACCCCTTCGGATATGTGAAGTCACTGAAGGCAAGCATTGTTTTGTTTTTTTGTGTGTGTCTTTTTGTTCTCCTGGTGAAGGATATTGGGAAACCAATTAGGGTCTTGTGAAACTGTCAGTCAAACAGACAGACAGACAGACAGGCAGACAGGCTGCAGGCAGCTATCAATGTGGTGTTTCAGATTGAGATTTGTTCTATCAAACCTTTGCCAAGTTTCTAAATGTTTAAGTTCTGATGTTCTGATTTCCCCTTTTGTGAATGCCAGTGCTTTTTCAACTTCAAGATTGTATTGGCCAGCTCTTACAAAAATAAAAGTCTATGACGAGAATGTTGATTAGAACAGGGACTTTAATCTGAAGCTGCCTTGTCTAGTACTGTAGGTTGATCGACAGTTTTGAGGAGATTCGCGAGTACTAAACTTGACAGCATGAATGAATTGGACTTATGTATGGCACACCACTTACAGTATAAGTGATATCATCATTGCATATGATTGAGTTTTGGCTAACATGTGAGAGTGAGACTTTTAAGACTTTGAAATGCTTAACCGATTAATTCCTTGTCGTATAATGTAGTAATTGAATTATGTACAATATTTACCAGAGCCACCCAGGGGTTGCATCATATCAAACGCTATTTTATATTAGGCAAGACATAAGGGAGCACTTGTTTTCGGTGAAGCAGACTTGAGCCACGAGAGGCACAGCCGAGCGATCTAAAGCGAACGTTGCGAAGTCTGCTTCAGCCAACTCAGAGCTGTCCGAGTTATGTTCCGATAGGGACAGAATCGTAAATCCTCGTCCCCTCTACTTTCAGTACTCCGACATGTCTACACCGCCTCGTGCACGGTCCAAGTGAAGCGGAGCACACCTTACCCCTGGTTCAGCGAATCACAAGCCTACGGAAACAATGGTCTGACACTCCACTACTTACTAACACTGTTTATATTTTTGTTAACAAGACTACACATTGTCTTTAAAGAGTAGCATGTCTGTCTGTCTCCCCAAAAGTAGACCAATCAGGTCGCTCAAGTGGTGCAGCAGTTCAAGTACCTGTGCACCATCATCACCGTGGAGTCTTCGAATCCACATCCGGTGTTGCATCCGGCCAAGTAACTACTGAATATGAGCACAATTGGCCATGTTCTGTCATCTGAAGTCTGATAGCTGAAAGATCAGCTGTGCTTTCTGCATGTTTATTTGCAATAGTTATAATAGCTGTAGAAGTTCTACGTTTGCATACTGTATATGCGACACCAGTAGTCAAGCTATCACTGTGCTACAGCAATGCTTTTCCTGGTTGGGCCTTCAACCAATTGAGCCCCAGCATCCCTAATCTGAGGGGAACCTTTGCCGAAATAGCTGATGTTTAAGCCTGCAACGCGTCACAACTGTGAGCTTGAGATCAGCAATTTTTGGCAAAGAGATTTGGAGTAGGGTGAAACAAAAACAGTGTTCCAAGTACAGTTGCATCAGGTCCATTTGATTAAATATAGAGGGTTTAAGTGGTTACAAATTTTACTGATAGTCCTTAGCAATAGGCTGTCCGAGCTGAAACATTAGCAATAGGCTGTCCGAGCTATTACTGTATAACGTTATTACTTATGCGCACAAGTACTGCGTTTGGCTGCGTATGTACAGTAGGTATGTCCACTATGTCGGTGTCTGTGTGTGTTTAGGCCTGTAGCACAATCAGGGACTAGCATTTCTGGCAACGTCATCATTAACAGCCAATGAGGGACCAGCATTCCTGGTGATGCCAGTAATGATGTCACTGGCATCGCCAGTGATGATGCAAGTTGGCACCTCGACAGAGTGTAGTTCTAGTTAAGTGAGGTTGCCCAACAGGGCAACACACTATAGTACTAGTGCAGCTTTATTATTGTTGTGGGCTCGCCTGAAAGGCGAGAACACTATGTTATCTTCATTATTTATTATTTATTTACCAAGTTCCGCCGCAGACAGTAAAAAGGCAGGGCCCTTAGCCAATGAGGTGCAATTGGCAGAAAAACATCTGGGAGTGGTGTTAGTGATGTGAATCTGGCACTATTAATAACCCTATATTTCTTTGGAGATTGTAGTATCATGTCTGTTTACTGTTGTCACTATATGGAGATTGTAAGTCTACCAGAACCAATGTGAATTCATTGATCATCTTTCTAGTTATTATTTGTTTTTGCCAGACCCATGAAATGGGTAGGCCTACATAAGCAAATGTCGGTCCGGGTTTTCTATATAAAGGGTATATATGATGATGACATGATGATGACATGCCTACAAAAGGCATGATGTCATAAATGATGATGACAGACAGGGGGTCTGGCACAACCAGGTTGACCTGGTCTAGTTAGGGATGGGTATCGTCTGCGATACTTTTAATGGTATCGATTGCATGACGTCGATACTATCGGGTATCGGTTCACGTAAAAACGAACAATACCTCGTTTCGATACTCTGGAACTCACCCCTGGCCGGTCGCATCTGTAACAGTTGCCGACAATAGCCTATAATGTTTATTATTATGATTATTATCCAATGTCTATACTCTCCGCTCCGCCGCACTGTGTGATCATCATCATCACCTCTGTAGCTGCGGTAGAGCAGTTTAACTTAAATAAAAAGTATCGAAAAGGGTATCGAAAAGGGTATTGTATTGATTCCCAGGTATCGAAAAAGGTATCGTATCGATTCAAAGGTGAACGATAGCCATCCCTATTTGTTTTACCCTATGATGTCCTTGGAAGGCCTGACATGGCATAGTTAGTGACACAGTTTGTTCTCATCCTCCTGAATGAATAAATGGAAAGATTGAAGTGGGTTTCAGCAATGTGCCACTCAAAGCTTCAGCACACGATTACTTCAGAACATGTGTTTCATCGTGCCATGTAGTGGCACATAGCATCAAACAGAATGTGAGCCCTCATCTGGTGGATTATACCTGCTGGGATTTGTCACTTCAAAGGAAAGCAGGTATGCAAAATGCATATGGCTTGTTGCCTGTGTCAGGGGAGACAAGGAGTCAGGAGGACCATGTTTAATTTTGCCACTACTAAAACATATATAATGTATTTGCATCCCATAATCTATGTTTGAAGAGCATACCATGTATCAAGAATTGGTGGAGGTATTGAGTGCATGCATGTGCGTGTGTGCAAGAGTGTGTGTGCATGAGATCTCTCAATCTTCCCCTGATCAGGATTGAATTGACCAGTTGTCTATGATGTCAGTGTCTATGACCTACAACACACATGATGTCACACTGGACAAACCAGAAAGCCCTAAAACATGTATGGTCATTTAAACGCTTTGTCAGATTCTTTTTTTAAAGTAAAGCTCTGTTTTCGGAGAGATACACTAGCTACAGTATATCATTGCTACAGTATAGCTTTAGTGTTTTTGGAGCTGTGTGGAACACAAGCTCCCTATACGTGGCCGTGTGTGTGGGTCTGTCTGTCTGTCTGTCTCCGTGTCTGTCTGTCTGTCTGTCTGTAGCCTGCAGTAACCTTTTCTGACCACACATGTTAAGGGAGGGGCGCTGTTGCACGCACGCACGCACACACACACACACACACACACACACACACACACACACACACACACACACACACACACACACACACACACACACACACACACACACACACACACACACACACACACACACACACACACACACACACACACACACACACACACACACACACACACACACACACACACACACACACACACACACACACACACACACACACACACACACACACACACACACACACACACACACACACACAGCTCCACTTCGAACAGAGGTTCGATTTTTTCAGTAACAGGGGTGACCCCATCACTCTAGCTCTTTGACAACAAAAAATATATATCAGATTAGCATATATTCTTTAGCATTAACATTATCAAGTCTAGAGAGAGAGAACCCCACAAATTATACGCTTGAAATGAATACTGCCCTACAAAGGCAGAGTGCAGTAACTACGTACAAGAATTTCGCTGGGTTTAAAAGTGTTACAGCTGATCAGCCAAATGAGATAAAGGCATAACAGTGATCTTATACTGATTTTATATCTGTTCTTGAGCTAATTGTTCATCCCCCAATATCATGAAGGCTAATTTGACCTTTGGGCGACACAAATAAGTCGGTGTGTCCGAAAACGTAGTTACTGCACTCTGCCTTTGTAGTGCAGAATAGTGTTCCAGTTAGATGTTTTCTTTTTGTTTGTTTCATCTCTTCCAATTTAACTTGTTTATCATAACCTCCCAGAGTTTTTCCTCATTTAACAAGGAGAAAAGCCTGGTAAAGAACTCAAGTATAAAGAGTCTTGTTAGATTTCTCTCTCCTGATTGGATAAAAATGTGGCATCTCCTCGACCTGAAAATGTATTTCTGTTCACTAAAGGGCTGGTAAGACCCTGTTATTGAACAAACACTCTCTATAGCAATGATTGCTATTGGAATGTAGAGCTATTCAACACTAACAACCAAGCACTTACATTCCCTTTAATATGCATATGTCTGGCCACATCCAGAATTCAAACAGTGGTGGTAAGACAACCTCACTAGACAAACCCGACTTTTGAGCAAAAGATGTGAAGCTGGGTTATTGCTGCAAACCCCCTACAGTAATTCTATGCATGTACTGTAAATATTCAAATTAGTAGCATAACCTCATTATTCCCAGTAACCAGGTATTAGAGTGCATGCAAACACATGCTGTGACTCTCTGCAATGTGCAGTTTCTATAAAAAGGAGAGCACCGCTTCGCTTGCAACATATGGCAACATTTGGAAGGGATTTAAGATCCTGAGAGCATAGATTGGTGTGACTCAGTATAGTGCTGAGCATGGCAACCAGCTGTGCCTTCAGAATGGTACCCGGTAGTACGAGTACCATTCTCAGCCATGGAAGCTGTTAGTGCACACAGCTTGTTTTTCTAAACTTCACAAGTCTAAAGGTTAGAGTCTGCTGGATGAAGATGTTCCTGTTTTTCCATCACATGTCCCTGCCAAATGAGGACCTTTGTTCCTTGGCAGCATGCCACCCTGCAACCTACTGCCAGAGGAACTGTGTCATGCCCCAGTCAAGTTTGGTTTGGAGACGGAGAAGACAAGAGATCATCCATTCCTTTTGATAGCTCGCTGGCAGAATTGCTGTCACAGCAACGTGAGAGCATATTTGCTGTCAAAACCGAAACAGTTTGTATATTACTCCACATCTATTAAGTGCCCTGTCATACCCTTGGGTCCCCTTGCTTTGTTTGTACAAGTTAAAGTTTTCCCCCATTGTCTTGTCCATTGCAGCCTCTATCACTTTTCTTTGGTTAAAGGCCTATCCAAGTATCTCCGAAATGTTCTAATTCGGTCTAATGCTTTTCAGAAGTCGCGAGTGACGTCATTTTATAGTCGAACCGGACCTTTTGACCCAAAAGTTCGGTTTCAGTCAAAGTATGGACAGGCCTTAAGAGTTAAGACTTTTCTCATAATTCATAACCCCAGTGACAGTTAGATATTTATCACTCCATGTACAGTGCATGCAATCAGCACCACAGCAACATCTTGAGTTACAGGTCAATTTTTAGACTCTAGACTAGAGTCACATCAACACTGTGAGGAAGGCTCCAGCTATCTCAATCTCAACAATAGCACGCGATAGCTATTGTGAATGGCTGGCCATGCTGGAAATGGCCAATTTCGCAGTTCAGCTGCATAACAAGAACATGTAAGATTATATACATTTTTGAATAACTTGTTAACTCCTGCGTGTTACCTGCTGATACCGACAATAAGCCACTCCCGACCTACTTGTTAACTGCAAAGATAACAGCTTCTGCTCAAATGTGAAAGCATGCAATTATATCATATAAATAATACAATACAGTCGGAGGATATATACAGTGCATTCTTGGGAAAGATCAATAAACATGGCTGATGTGTGTGGATTTAGCAATGCTGTAATAATATGGTTGACTGGGCATCCATCTTCCATGAGTTCTCAGTCAGGCCCGCTGGAATTAATTAAAAAGAAAAAAGAGCATCCCAACACAATGTCAGCCAGTTCCAGACCTCTTCTTCAGTTTGCTGCCATACAAGGTGTCTCCTTAGAAGTGTGAAGTAAGGGCAGAGGCAAGCTGCAATGTCAAACTTTAGCTCTTTTTTCAAATCAGCCTTTTGTTTAACCTTTATTTACCAAGGGTAGGTATGCTGAGCTTGAGTGCTCTTTTTTCAGCAACACCATGCCTCACACTCTCACAGACACACACATAAAGGCCTCATGGTGGCACTACAATAGGCTGTTATAGGCCAAATAAATGTTTGGCACTTTGAATTATTTAATTCAAAAACGTGTGGGACGGGCCCATTTGAAAAAGAAATGTGTCTGATCTGGCCCAAAGTTTTATCGCACATCGAGGGTTAAAAGATGCTAATGTAACATAAATGTGATTTTATCTACCAAATTAAGCACAACATCCCTTGTTGTGAGTCATGTGATGTCGCTGTCAACACCGTCAAACAGGGTCTTGATACTCCATATCGTTTGCCAGTAATTTCTTCACAAATTTGTTGGCGGGGCCTATTTCTTACAAAAAACTACATTATACTGTATTATGAAGGCAACTTCCAAGCATTTCTAGTCCGCAGTCACGCAGTCAAACACCCTATGCAGATGACTTGGGGTAGAGAAGATTCAATTCAATTAATTTGCGGAGCAAGGGAGTCAATAAGACTTGCAGAAGGGAGAAGCAGGCAGAGGTCGAAACCAGTCAAGCAGTCCATAACGAATCAAAATAGTGGGCAGCCAAAAATCCAAGGAGACGGTACACCACACAGAGCAATTAAGCAGAACCTGAGATGGGTCTGAGGCAATTGGAAACAGAATATACAGAGGCTGGAGTCGAGAGCAGAAACACACAGTAAAACACTCACCTTAGAATCTGGCAACTAGTGAGAGCGAAAGTCCAGTTAAATAGCAGCTAGGCTGAGGAGGGTAATTGGCTCTGTGCACATTAGTCCTTCATTCCAGAAGGTGGCATACTTGTTTCCTGCTCCGGTTGGTCACCAGCACTTTCGCCTAAAACATATTTGCCTAAATGCATTTGGTCCTTTCTGTACAATAGTTATTGGTTCAAGGAACAGTAGTCATCACCATGGTACATCTATCAGAATGTATGACACAGTATGGTCCGTTTAAGCCTTTTATTGGTCCGTTGCACATACAAGCAATTGGAAGGGCAAGGAGTCATGAAGGCTTCACGGTTGTGGTTATGATTTTATCTATAAGGAAAGAGAGACATAATTATTCTCCCATTAAACAGCACTTTACAGTACAACACCAAGTGACTAACATTTAACAGTATAAATACACCATGTGACATTAAATCTACATATACTTAAGTTCTATGTGCTCTGGGAAACATTTCAAGGCACACAATAATCCATAAGTATAATATAAGCACCAATACGTATAGTACAAACAATTCGACTCACTTCATTTATCATAATGAGGGCCTGCTGAGACTCCCTGGTCAGGGCTCTCAGAGGGAGTGTGGTTGCTGCTGGTGCCAAACAGAACTGAGGGAAAACATGCTGTATTTATAGCAGGCCAGTGATGAGTGGTTATTGAGCACAGGTGTGACAATTGAGGGGTGGATCCAATCCAGGAGTAGGGGGAGGGACTGTCCAGTGTGGACTTTTGTACACTTTCGTCTGGCATTTTCGCCATGGATGAGAGTCTTTTCACCGCCGTTTAAGAGCCATTTCGCATACCCTCAATTCTGCAGTCAGACTGTCCATTTTTGCATATTATCCCTTTGTCATTTAAAATTATAGTGACTGTGACAGTGATGTTGCCTGTCAAACGGTCCTATGCACTCAATATAGGCCCACATCAGATCACATCACATCAATACAGATGCCTGTCTGACTGTCTGCCCACAGACAGACATTAGAACATTTAAAAAGCGCACAGGACTCCAGAACGAAAATAGCAAAAATATGTTGTGATCCTGGATCTGTTCGACAACCCATGCAATACAGCCATTTCAATTGAATTTGGAATGGAATTTAATAACGACCAGTCATCCCAACCGGGATCAATGCCAATAATTATACTCCACCTCCCTGTAGTCTAGTGCTTCCGTATGAAATTAATATGATTCCCATTTTATTCCTAAAAACATGGCGAAATTGGGTATTTTATGCCTGTTGACAGGCAAGGTTGATTCAAGGCTATTTAGGCTAGGTGAAGCACCAAAGAATTGCCATGTCCATGGTGTTTATAGTGTCCTGTCCTGATGAAGATCTATTAAGATCGAAACGTTGACCAGCAATAAACTTATGGAGCGTAACCAGTGTGCAGACTCTATATGTCCTTCTTGATGATTCTGTTTGTCTAGCACCTGGGCCACGGATGTGCGTGTACTACTTTCTTCATTCGTTTATAGTATCATGAATTAATTAATTATTTGGACGCACCTGATTCCAATAGCTCTAATCTGTATTGATGTGATTACTATGGAGTGCATTGAATAGCCGTGTGTAATGGTCACCGTTTGACAGACCACTGTCACAGTCACTATAATATTTAAATGACTAAGGGATAATATGCAAACATGGACAGTCTGACCGCAGAAATGAGGGTAGGCGAAATGGCTCAGACAGGTAGGTGAAAAGACTCTCCTCCATGGCGAAAGTGCCAGGCGAAAGGACTAAATGCCCTCCGGTTCAGTGTCCAATAGCTTTGTTTGATCTGCAACATATTTAAACGAGAAACACACTAGAAGTGTAATTTTTTCAAATCTACTGCAGTGCCAATCAAACAAAGCTACTGTATGAGAACAGAAAACAGGAATGGCACCTTGGACTACAGTACAGTTGTATGCACACAGAACCTATTGGAAACAGGTGAGACTGGTCATGAAAGTATAGTATCTGAGGGAATAGTGGATGAGGGGAAATAACAGGTCAGGGGGTGATCTGTGGAAAGAGAGAGAGAGAGAGAGAGAGAGAGAGAGAGAGAGAGACAGAGAGACAGAGAGAGAGCGACGGACAGATGGAGCAGAGAGAGAGAGAAAGAGAGAGAGAGAGAGAGAGAGAGAGAGACGCCGAATAGAGACAGAGACAGACTGTAACAGTTATTGGGCCCATATAACAGAGTGGAATATTTTAAAAGGACATTATTTTGCAAGGCTAGCCCCTGGCAAGGAAAGTTTATTTGTATAAGCATACAAGGGCAATTCAAAGTGCTTGCAAGCTCAGACCCCAGGGGAGCAGGGGAGGGCAACTACTGTACATGTTTTAATAAAATACACTTTCATGTATTTGTGCATGCGCGTAATGTATGTGTGTAGACAGGCCTGTCTCTTATTGTAATAGTGCTTGTAATAGCATGGGAAGGGGTGAGGGAGGGATAACTGTAAACCCATAGATAGGATGCTCTTGGCTTCGACTGATTTGCATCTTTATAGACAAAACGCATATATAAACATATGTACATATCTGTCAAAAGGATAAAACACATTATGGTTACCCTTAAACTGGTGCTTGTGTGGGTTGCAGTCCCTGTGTAGTGTTGATTGTGCCTCTTGTGTTGCAAGTGTGGCGTAAGCATGGCCATGTGTAAATGTTTTGCCATAAACTAGATCAGGGACGTGCAGAGAATGTTAGAGAGGGGGGCTGAAATTTCTAAAAGGGCTTTTGGTGGAAATATCGAAAATAGCAGACCTCCAAGCTCACAACGCTTCGCGCTGCGACGCGTTGTGCGTTATACCACACTGTAATAAGCATAATCAATTCAATACAAGAGATGTGGCGTGACGGCATGGATTTCTACACAGAAAGGGCAATTCTTTCAACATCAGGAGAGTTTGGACAAGGCAATTCTCTTGAATGCTGCCTTCGGGGTATGGCATGGAAAGGGGGCATTTGCATTTCTTTCACCATAGTAAAAACTGCATTCATGGTCTGGAGAGTGCACTTTTTACAGACGGATAAAAGGGCAGGCCAGGGGCTCAAGCCCCCTTTGATGTCTATGTGTGCACGTGCCTGAACTAGATTATAGACCTGTAGCAGTCTTTTACTTTGATGTGAGCTCTGTGGTGGTTGGTTGCCTCTGCCCGTTGTGGCCCTCCTCAACTCTTAAATAACTTGTATACTGGGAGTGCATAAGCTAAAAAGAAAAGAATACTACTTGGAGCGGTGAAAACATAACATCTGCATCCTGGCCGTCCTGGCCTGGTGGAGATAATAATGACTCATGAATGAATTATCAAGGGCTTTGACATCAACTGCAGTGTCTTCCTGCCAGTGTTGTTTTCGTCGACTAAAACTATGACGAAAAATGTTTGTCGAATGTTTTTCACTGACGAAAACTAAAAGAAAACGAAATAAAAACCAAGCTGTGATGACTAAAACTAAGACTAAATATATTGAAAATTTCGTCAACAAAATAAAAACTAGACTAAAATGTTAGGGAGGGACTAGTGGAGAAGAGTCATTTCATGTTTGGTTGCTCTCAGGTGTTGCGTGCTGAAAATAGCAGACCTACAAGCTCACAACGCGTCGCAGCGTGACGCGTTGTGAGCTTGCAGATCAAATCAGTCATTACGATGCCATCAAGGCCTGCCAAAGTACAATTCAGTTGACTAAATCAACTGTAGATTTAGTCGCCTAAATTCTTATGATATTTAGTCGACTAAATTATGACTAAAACTAAATGACATTTTATTCAAAAGACTATGACTAAAACTAAATCAAAATTTGCTGTCAAAAACAACACTGCTTCCTGCAGAAAAAGTCTAAATCCCACATTTATTACAGACTTAATTACGCATTATAATTTCATCTGAAAGACCCATGTCTTAAATGGAGACTACACTACCTCATCAAGGAAATATGTTCCTTCTTTCCTGTAGAATCTCACATTTGATGGTCTTGTCTGGTGAGTACAAATGATTAGGGCTGGATAAAATACAGCATATCCATATTGTTGCTACAGCATTTAGTATGAAAACCTGCAGATCATGTCTGTCCGTCCGTCCGTCCGTCCATCCGTCCGTCCGTCCGTCCATGCGTGCGTGCGTGCGTGCATGCGTCACGCCTCATGTCACGCCCCATATACTGTATGGCCAAGACATCTCCATATATGGTGCTGGCCAATACCTCTACATCTGACCTCACGGACACCAGATATGGATATAGCTGACAGTGCTGTATTAAGAAGCTCTGATGTTTCAGCGCTTCTCCCCCTTGGGGGTCTTACTGGGTGATAGGAGGCCAGATATTGTGTTGTTGCTTTCCTGCACAGCGCTGGAAAAGCACGCATCATTGCAAGACTGTAATGGGCACTTTATTTGTTTTAGGATGGGAAACGGTGAGACACTGTAACCTTATGTTGTTGCTTCCTACATAGAGCAGGAAGGGATACGGTGAGCGACTGTAACCGTTTGTTTGTTTTCCTGCTTAGTGCAGTGTTTGTTTCCAGCATAACGCAGGACAGTTGTATAGGTAGGCTCGATACTATTGAATATGTTGTTCTGTATTGCCTTGTATTGCTGTATACGACAGTACATTCTTTCCTTACTCTTTACCTCTTTACCTGTAATTCTTAACTGCTGTGCTTCCTCTGGGCGACGGATTTCCCTCCGCAGGATCAACTACAGTAGACTGCACTCTGTCGAGGTGCCAACTTGCCTCTTGTGCACTCGTGGCCATGTACAGTATGGCCTTGTGCGCCAGCAGAGCGCGTCTTGTTATTTATATCAGGTCGCACTTGTTGATGGTGACGTCACCAAGAATGCTGGTCCCTCATTGGCTGTTGATGGTGACGTCACCAGGAATGCTGGTCCCTGATTGGCCGTTCAAATAAATAAGTTCTCAAAACAACCATGGCATTGTTTCTAGGGTGTAACTTATTTCTTCATATTTCTGGCAATAACATTGACAGAGACTTGTTTTACCTTATTATTTACTGTGGTGTCTACCAAATCATATTCAGAAACATGCTGGTTTAAGTGAGTAAGAGCCAATTATTTTAAACCTCAGTGGAACATATTGTGAGTTATAGCCCGCTCCATGCTGTGCTGTGCTCATCAATATAGTAATTTGTCATGAAGTAATAACGTATTTATGTAAAGGACCCTACATGCTGGCTATCTGTATGCTAATTGTGTTTGCTGTATTTCTGATGTCTTTGTCTCAGTAGGTTGGCTCCCCTTGACGTAGAGAACCTAAAGACTAATGATTCTGCGGTAAAAAAGTAGTGTGAGTATTTTTTTTTTCTCAGTTAATAATACATAACTTTTTGTCTCCGCCTTAATTCGCGTGTTTCCTAAACCCACCAGGCTTGAGTTAAGATCCGCCTCGCCGAAACGCCCCTCTCAATAATCTTAAGTATGAAAGTGCGTATGAACGTTAGTGCTCTTCTTAGTGCAAAGCAATACTGTACCTACTACCGATCCATTACAATAATACACATAGCATAATAGGCCTACGCTCAAAGCCATATCCAAACTATAACAATTTAACTGATATTAATCAGTAAGAGTTTTTATTTTGAGCACAGTAGTGACAAATTAATAGCTTTCTCAGTAAGTTGTTCTCTTTGGCAACGTTTTCCCTTTTTAAAGCACAGTACAAAGTAAGTTTCAAGTTTTTTTTTTTTAAGCACTGTTTATTTTAATAGCTGTGCATTGTGCAAATGCAGGCTTTTCTCAGTAGCCTACAAGTTTTAAGATTGTCTTCATGCCTTTACTACCGGTAGGTCTGACTTTATCCACCCTCCATGTGTCCAGCAAGGATTTCAGCCACTCCTGGAAGTTCTCACGTTTCCGTGAGGCGGGTCTTAACTCAAGCCTGGTGGGTTGTACACGCCCTTAATTCCACCTTTATTTCCACCTAATGTGTTAACACAAAAAGCGACAAAGTCATTCATGTTCAATGGCTACTGGCTACACTCTCACATGAGAGCGATGGTACAACTTGGCCAAAAACATTGTATACAAGCGGGAGCTATTTTTGGTTGTACTACTAGGTGAAATACAGATAAGATCGTTCACAGAGAAACTGCTATTGTACTCCAGAATCAACCACCAGAGAAGGAAACATACAGACCTTTGAGCTCTCCTCTTCCAGGGACACCTGGAGCTCACGGTGGACACAACTTAACTATTAAAGTCCATTATTAATGTCATAGACTATTGTGTTTTCTGGCCCCAAGCTGGGCATTTTGAAGAAACCAAAAAGTGGAAGCGACAATCAGCATCTGCAATCGTGGCCCTGTAATTGACAGACTGATTGACTGATCGGCTCTTCCACTTTTTGGTTTCTGGAAAACGCCCACCCAGCACTTGGGGCCAGACCGGTCCACAGAAGACAAATGATAATGTGAACTCACACAACGGCATGGGTTACCAGGCTACCGGAGCTCTGCAGTGTTGCTAGCTCGCTGTCACTCCGCAGTGTCTACATACAGTAGGTCTACAGTGTCAGTTCACTCGTCATCAGTTCCGGGTACCAAACACAGTGCCCAGCCATTATCATCCGCTTGGCCCCATACAGTCAGTACTGAATCTACTGTAGCCACGATCAGCTGCCCATACTTCATGCTCCTTTACTCCGATAACTACAATTCTGCATGCAATGTGAAATGAAGAACTATTTAGCAACACAGTCTATTTCTTGCCTAAATTGTAAAACATTCATTCCCACACTATCTCCTCAGCAGTCCACCTCCTAGCAGCAACAAGGAATCCATGGCCCTGTTAACGCTTTTGGTGTGAGTACCCAGGCTTTGGTGACTTGTCGACACACAAGTGAATGTGGGGTAATGCTCCGCTCGCACGGTCAGCACTTCATGTCATAAGTTATTGCAAGCAAAGCCTGCTTCTTTTCATTGGCTTTATTCTGTATTCCCAACCAGCTCAGTGGCCTTGTGGTTACAGTGTCCGCCCTCAGATTGGGAGGTCGGGGATTCAATCTCCCGCCAAATCATACAAAGACTATAAAACATTGTGCCCAATGCCTCCCTGCATGACACTCAAAATAAAGGGTTGGATTGGGGGTAAGGCTGTATGTAGCCTCATGTCCAAGGGGAGTACTTTTATATTACATCAAACTGCCATACACTATGTAAACAGGAGATACTCCTGACCTGTGGGCCACATGGCTATTTTGTATTCCTCGTCCTGTGGTTGTTGTAAAAGACAGTTTACACCTCAGCCGTCTTGGTTTTCTGTTAATAATACAGCCTCAATTGGCATGCTGACAGTTTTGGGATAGAATTCATGCAGTGTTTTTACTTTGACTTTCACATGGAAGTCGGCAGACAGCAAGGAACATTTTTCTAAAGCCGAAACACTGGTGTAGCCTTCACTGTGACAGCACAGCACGTCTGCACATTCAAACGGCTTCTACTCACTGAGCAGCACCAAAGCAGTGGTGTCTTTCAAAGGCAAACTGGTGGAGAATCTTTTATGCACATTGTCATTAGATGAGAAATTTGGAGCCATGTGGCTGAAGAAGACCAAATACTCAATGCAACGTGTTATGAGCTTGTAGATATGCCATATTGTATATTGGTATAAATCAAAGTATACAATAGCTTAAGCCTTTCCCTTCCTGGAGATATCGTCATTGTCGGATGGAAACCTTGTATCTCCAACTTTCACATTTGTATGTTCTTTCGCAAACTAAAGCCCCGCTTCATACTAGTACACAACGCCTCGTAGATCGGCTGTTTTCACTAGTTTAAATCATTTTTTAAATGAAAAATGCAAAACGAACTATTTTGGACATGCAAGGTTTTCACCTGACAACGACGATATGGTGCACTGACAGCACTGACCCATACTGTATGTTTACTCGAGGAACAGTAAAAATCAAATCCCATATACTGTACTGGCTGGCGTACAGTATGGGTAAATCATACAGACCCCATCTTGGAAAGGTGATTCTATAATGATTCCCAAGTGGTACAAAGGTAGAGATATTGTACATGTAACACATGTCGGATATGATATATGCTCAAGTTGGTATTCATAAATCATCACCATAACTTTTTCAACTTTGATTAGCCCTCACTTTTTTATATAGTTCCAGCTCCTCGCTGGACTGAACAGGAGTACACTGACATTTGGCCACCTGAGATTAATTAACAATATTCCACTTGCTAAGAATACAGTATTATTTCAAATTACACAATCTCTTACTTGCCAGCCAACATCAGGGATAAGACAGTTTCAGGTTAAGAGAAGCAAGTAGAAGCTAGACGTAAGACATTTCAAATGTGTTATAACAGGCATACGGATTCTGATTAATATGATGGTAGGATTTGCTGTGTCAGTCGGTCTGCCCATCCACCGAACACTTTGGTCCCAAACAACAATATCTACGGTATATCGGAAATTGCTGGCTCGGCTGGCACGCCTGGCTGGATTGCTGAGGAATATGCTGTGCTCCTCAAAGCATAACCATTACTGGTTTTGGTGACCACCAATGGCCTTTCTCCTAATGCCACCATTAGGCCAAAATGTCTACTAGTAGACACACAAAATATCTCAAAACCTATTGGGCAATCACATTCTCAGAGGAAGAACTCTACTGCTTTTGGTCACCTCTTGCACTGAAGATAAAATCTCAAAATATTGGGTACATTGATTCTCACTGCAATGAACCTTAATGATTGGTGATGGGTGAACCCTTGTCCATTCATCTAGGGCCACCTTTGGACCACAAGACACCAATTGTAGCTTTTAATAGGTTCACACCCATTTGGTCCAGTTGCAGTTAGATTTTCAAGTTTTTTTGTTTTTTGTTTCTTTTTACCTTTTATCTTGTTTCCCCTGCAACGCTGTGTCTCGGCACTTCGGGCTACAATAAAAGCGAAAGATGGCGTCTGTGTGTCTCAGCCCCCTTCAGTAGCCGCAGTGCTCTGGTTAAGCTGGGGCTGAATCCACTCTCTGGGAATGAGTAGATAGGGAGGTGGGTCTCATATCTATGTACACCCTGACAGGCTCAGTGCAACCCAATCCCCCCCCGTGCCCCCCCCCCCCCCCCCCCCCCACCCCACCCCGCGGTCCCCTGGGACACCACACCAATCATCCCTGATAACATACCGTTCGCAGTTCCCCTCACTCTCCCAGCCATCTCTCCTCGTCGTGCACTCTAGCTTTTTATTTAAATGCGATAAATATTTAATTTGCGAACGTGTTGCCGAAGATCACACGCGTACTCACAAAGGACCCTCAGTTGAATATGCAGTGCTCTGATTAATATTTCACGATCCCATTTCCCCAACCCCCTGTTGACTCACCAGGAACCCAGGGCTGATCCTGTCCAGAATTAAGCATGTATCGCTTGCAATATTTGCTTTCTAAAAAACAGTTCACCGCCTTTGTTGAATTGTTGATTTCAAGATGTGCTTGAACTTGTGTCCATTTAAAGACCATCGGCGTGGATGCTTTGAAATAATGTGTACTAGCCCTGCCCTCACTGTTTATTTCACCCTCTTGCAAGCCGCCTCTACGCCCCCCTCTCTCTCTCTCTCTCTATCTGACACACATACTGTAGATGCAGGTTAGTAGCACATAGTTTAGTAGAAAACACATGCACAGTAACATAGTTTAGCAGAATGTAGCCTACATGCACATTGGTAGCACAAAAGACAAAACATAAGATAGTAAGTAGAACATAAAGGCACAGCTGGTACCGCAAAACCTAGGGTAGTAGAAATACATGTGAAGCAGAAGCATAAAACATTGGTTAGTAAAATATACATGCATATATGATATCTCCCTCGTGTTTCTTTGCCACCTATAAATAGCGCCTCACACACCGCACCGTTTGTTGCACACCAATGTGCACATACCTGTATATGCATCATATTTAATTCACAGACAATATCCATGAAACATGAGGCATTTGCACAAATGCACATAGATACTTTACACTTATATTTATTTATAACACACGCACGCACGCACGCATGCGCGCGCGTGCACACACACACACACACACACACACACACACACACACACACACCACTGTACAGCTAGTACAGAAATTTATTTTCTTTCCTGCCGGGCAATAAAAATGTTTACTTTTACGTCAATTTCAAAACATGTGATTTTGTGAGTTTCACGTCCATTGTTGTCCAAGTGTTGAGGAGGAAAGGTAAGAAAACAGCGGAATAATTCTCACCAATTTGTTGCAATGTTGGTGAGGGAAGTGCCAAACATGCCAAAACATGTTTTGGCACTTCCCTACACAGTAGTTTCACCACTTTCAATCTGGTGTCTATTTTGGGCATTATAGGCAAAACACTATTCATAAAAGTCAAAAATGTCCCCCCAAAAGAAAGAATGGCAGATCTACAAGCTCAAAACTCATCATATCACAACACGTTGTGAGCTTGTAGATCGCCTATCTTACTATTCATTATATCTCTGCTTTCGGGCCAAAAGAAGCCATGACTCCAAAATGTGAATTGTTCAGGAAATGAAAAAACATCGAGCTCAAGTGGAGTTTTAGGAGGTTTTGGCCAAAGCGCTTTTTACTATTTTTCATTTGTTCAATATTTCTTTAACCAACACATGGTGTTCAATTATCTATACTATAATTTTGCGAATGTCTGTCTGTCTGAGTGAGTGAGTGAGTGAGTGAGTGAGTGTCTGTCACAGCGTTTCTCCTCAGTGGCTGGAGCAATTGATCTGAAATCGCATCACCATTAGCATATGAACACACCTGACATAACTGTGAAGCCCGTTTGTCACTTTCACAAATCGTATGCTGTATATTAGCATTTTTATGGTGTATCTACTATCTATTCTGCATCTAGCATGAGGCACATCTATTCTGCATCTAGCTTGAGGCAAAATGTTTAACCAGCTCTGTGTGTGTGTGTGTGTGTGTGTGTGTGTGTGTGTGTGTGTGTGTGTGTGTGTGTGTGTGTGTGTGCAGGCAGGCGGGTGTGTGTGCAGGCGGGCGGGCTGGGGGGGGGGGGGGGGGGGGAACAGTATCTCTGTAGCCATTAAACGAAACGGGTTTCTTACATTGATGCTCCTACATCATGCAAGCACCAGTTAAAGTTACTTTCCATCCCTCATATACTGTGTGCACAGTGCACATCCCATAACCCACACACTGCACATCATTTTGGAGCTCATATCTTTGAACGGGTAAGGGCTAGTAGTACTGATTTATGAAAAAAATTAAATCAAAAACCTGAAAATGTAGTTAGCTGGTTTCTGCCGGACAGCGACAATATACAATATACTTATATTAATCTAAGTTGCTAATTCAAAGATACATTTCATCTCTGAGAGAAAACAAGAACAACCGCAGCCTTGGCCTGACCTTACTCTGTACTAATCAGTACTGCAATCAAAAAGAACACAAACACTAATTAACTGGTGCAATAAACAATGAACAGATTTACTGGGGTTGGGGAGTCCCATTCCAGGCTGTGGTGCTCTTCCTCGAATGAGGGAAATCATCAATAACGCAATTGTTTAAGTTCCCAGTGGGTTTCCAGCACAGGCTATAAAATTTATGAGCAGCAGTACCAACAGACAGTGGATGGATGGAAAGGGGTCCTGGAGCCAGCCGGAAGAGAGTCCTTAGCAATAACAACACAATCAATCACGTCACATTCAACCCCAAGTTCCCCACCGGTGCATTCAGAGTGCAGTCACACATTCACATGTTCTCTGGTTTGCACGCGCGGGTTGGTGTTATGGTGGACGGTGCAACCCTCCCAATCTTACCTCTCTCTTTAGCTGTGTCCTTCTCTAACCTCTGTACTGCTGTAAGATCCTGAGTTAGTTTAACTGTGAGACTGTACTGTACGCCTACACATTTGACTGTGTATCATATTGTGCAGCTATTTTTCGATCTGTCTGTCTGTCTGTCTGTCTGTCTGTCTGTCTGTCTGTCTGTCTGTCTGTCTGTCTGTCTGTTGTCTGTCTGCCTGCCTGTCTGTCTCTTACCTAATTCCATGATATTTTACAACAAAGGTTAAGTGTTGATTAAAAGCAAAGTTGTACTTATTTGAAGATTGTACCCTTTTTGGCTAAATGTATTGTTTTTATTTGTATATGTTATTGTATGATTTACATTTTCATCATGTGTTTAAACTGTATTTTATAGTATATTTTATATATATAAAGTATAGCTGTGTATTATGGCTGAAATGTTTTAATTAAATTACTGTATATGCATATACTGTACGCAATGTACACTGTATGCAAAGCACAGATAGTTTCATTCTGGTAAATGCTGTAGCGTCTACCCCATCAAATAGAAAATAAGATCAGCAAGTTATTTGTAGCAATTTAGCAAAATTGTAAATCACACCACATGCACATCTTTTCATCTGTGTAGTTCTGTCCACAGCTCAACACTTCTGTGCCCATCACTTGCACCTCATTTATTTTGCAATCCATCATCAGTCTGTTTTCAACATCAGCAAAGCACCATTCTGTCTTTTGTAAACACAAAAATCAAAACCAATATGCCAGTTCATGTGTATTATCATTCTTTGAATTTGCATTTGATCCACCACAATATACCATATCGGTTTTCTGATGATCTATCTATCTATCTATCTATCTACAGTATCTATCTATATACTGTATCTATCTATATGTCCCTATCAACCATATGTATCAATATCATTCGATCCTTACATCCTTCTATCCAAATGTATCTATCTGTCATGGTTTCTCCCTGTCTCCTGTCTCAGTCTCCCTCCTTTGGCCACTCACACCCCACAGACTCACTGTGAAGCTTTGTTTGATTTCCATCTTTGAGTATAGTTCCAGTTTGATTTATGAAACAAGTTTTTTATGTTTGGGCCTTTTGAGTATTTTGTGTTTGTCTGGTTGTCTGTGTGCACTGTTTCCCTGTGTTCTTGTATCCCTCCCCCGGCCTGCATTTCCCTACCTGTCTTGTGTTAGCCTCGTCAACCTTGCCCCGTGTATCGCCTGTCACACCCCCCTAGTCAGCTTGTTATCCAATCCTCTTGTTTCCCAGCTAATTCTGCTTTCTGCCCACTCCAGCTGTGCCTTGTCCTGTGATTAGTCCCCATGGTACTTTACTACACCTGTGTGTGTGTCCCTTCAGTGTTTGTCAGGTTGTCGTTGAATATTTCCAGTGTGTCAGCTAGCTAGTCAATGTTTCAGTGTTTCTGAATCTATGTTGCTAGTTTCGTGCCAGCCTGTTACCTGTACTGTCCTGTTCCCTGTTGCATGCAGAACTCCAAGTACAGGACTAAAATATGTAACTCGTCTGCCTCAGTCTCTCTCTACGCTTGATACCACCTGCCTTGCTAACTGTGACTGTCTGTCTGTCTGTCTGTCTGTCCATCTGTCTGTGTCTGTCTTTATCCATCTATCTTTCTCCATCTATCAATCTCTCTCCATCTGTCTGTCTTTCTCCATCATCCATCTATCGATCTGTCCATGGATGATGGATAATCCATCCGTCTGTCTTGATCCATCTATTGATTTTAGCGTTTCACAACAGCGCCCTCTCACTCTCCACACCCAAGCCTCCAGGTTAGCCTCTTCCACATTCCTGATGGAACATGCTGTAACTGACAAGCAGTGAAATGAAGTACGGGTTTCTTCTGTTCACCTCTACAGAATCTTGGCTCTGAGATGCGATTGCGAGGTGTCCGTCTCAGTGAGCCTCATGAGGACATATTCAAACATGACACAGACTACAGTACGTTTAAAGATGGACTGTAACACTTGCTCCACTTCCTTATGGCGACGCAGTTCCTAGTGAAACAGTCCAGAAAGGAGGGACATAGCGCTGGAGGGAATGTGATTTTTACGGTCAAAAAGTAGGTAGGCCATAACTCATTGAAGACATTAATATGTAAAGACGGGTGGGCTGACGAACAACGCTCAGTGTCACAGCGATGCTCCTGTAGACTGACAAGGCAGCGGCTACGAAAACAAATTTGTCTTTCATAGGTGATGAGATGTCGGCCGCGGCTTGTGATTGGCTGAACCTGAGGCAAGCCAGCGCAACACACTGGCTTGGCTGTGCGGAGAGGACGAACGGGGAGGTGGGGGAAGGGGGAAGCCACGCAAACCAGTGGCTCGTGGGGAGTAGCTGAAGTTGAAGTACAGGTAGTTGAAGTTGATTGACACAGGCATCTGTCAGTCATTCTGACCTCCAGATTTTTTTTTTTATATATTTGTTTTGGGGCTTTTATGCCTGTTATTGATAGGACAGTAGACTGACAGGAAATGGGCGGTGTGACACGCGGCAAAGGTCGTCCGGATTGGGAATCGAACCTGCAACGCCGCCAGGCATCCATGCCTAAGTGGTATGCACCTGGGCCAGTAGGCCAGCAGGCGCCCCCTGACCTCCTGAATTATTAAGTAGACTTAACGTTCGTCATCAGGCATTACGTTTTTGTTTAGGGGCTGGACTTAGGGCTGTAATTGTCTTGTTATAATACTCAAAACTGAACAAGCTAAATAAAACCATCAAGAAGGCCAGCTCAGTAGTTGGCCTCCGAATCGAAGGGCTGCAGTCAGTGGCTGAGAGGAAGATTAGGGACAAACTGAACTCCATCCACTTTATGGTGATCTGCAGGAAAGGGCGAGCACCTTCAGCCTCACCCTCCCTCCGAAAATGCATATGGAGAGATACAGACTCTCTTTCTTGCCAGCTGCCATCAGACTGTACAATGAAGACTTACAAGAACTTTCTCGTTCTCCCTCATGTACAGTATTTGTTGATCAGGGCCTTGTGTGTTTGGGTCCATGGTATCTGTTGTTTTACTGTTGTCTAGTCGTTATTTATGTATTGTCACACACACTATGCTGCTGTAACGCCTCAATTTTCCCCCTGGGATTAATAAAGTATATCTCAACTCATCTCATCTCTCAAACACAGGACTTTTTCACTTTTTTGCCATCTCCTGTTAGGTATGGCCATATTATCACTACAGAATAAGCTCTAAAAGTATGAAAAATCAAACCTCGGTTCGAAGTGGAGCGGTGAATCTGTGTGTGTGTGTGTGTGTGTGTGTGTGTGTGTGTGTGTGTGTGTGTGTGTGTGTGTGTGTGTGTGTGTGTGTGTGTGTGTTTGTGCCTGCACAACAGCGCCCCTCCTTTAACTAGTGTGGCCACTCAAGGTATTGCCAGGCTACAGACATACCCAGCCAGCCAGCCAGCCAGCCAGCCAGCCAGCCACATAGCCAGCCAGCCACAGACATACCTGTCTATTGGGAGCGCTTTCACCGCTCCAAAAACTTCATTTTGATTTCACTAGGTCTTTAATCCAACTCCTGTTCACCCTGATCCCTTTTGTGAATGTTGTGGAGTCCTGGGGTCTTCCTGTCATTTTCATGCTTGGAGAGACAAGTGGAGGGTAGATTCACCTCTGTGTGCTGGTGTGCTCACAGTGGGAAGTCTGCTAGTTTTTTACTGGACAGCTTCAACTACCTCGGGGTGCACAGCACAGAGAGCCTGACTTAGAGAATGCAAGACTGTCTCAAAGAGAGCAAGGCATTGCCTGATTACCGCATCTACCAGCTGAGGAAATTCAAGGTCTCAGAGAAGGTCCTGAATTCTTTCTACTCTGCTAGAGCATTCTGACAGGGGTCCATGCACATGGGTAAAGCAGAATTGGAGAAACCGCTCTGCAGTTTCAACAGGATTGGAGCAAGACTGGCACTGGACACAGACGTGTGTATTATTGATGTGCCTCTTTTAGAGCATAAGGCTATGCTGCTTTGATATTCTCTTGAGGATATTGATCAAAATGCTAGAGGGGATACATGGAAGGTTGCATAACACAAGTAAAGCAGACAGTAACAGTCTGCTGAATTTGACTTTGAGCTTGCCTGGGGCATCATTGACTAGCACAATGCGTTTTTATACAGTTGGATCTTTGAAACATTCACACCCACGCACAACCTTTAGGAACAATGTCCAGAGCTTGCACATCCAAGGTCGACTTTCCCTATCTCACAATGCAAAATATGTTGTTATCACTGTGTGATATGAATCATTGTGCAATGAACTGAAAACTGGAACTTTAATGTACAGTAGAACTTACTGTAAAGAGTTCCTATAAACCAAGAAAAAGGTACACAGTAGAATGCAGTATTTATTTCTAGCTCTCAAAGTGTGACTCTGACCTCTTTATTGATAATAAACATAGGTAATACAAACATATTGTCACACAATTATCAAAATGATAAATATAGCAAGAAAGCCAACGGCTTCTTAGTTAAATTAACACATTTCACTGTGTAAAATGTAGGCTACATGATTATGTTACTCTGACTGTAATAAGTTAAAGCTAAAAAAAGAACTAAATCTCGGTCACAACTTAGGATATGGAGAAGATTCTTTGTATTGGCACCCAGTGAAATGTGAGGATGTTGCTTAGTTGAGGTGTTATCAGTGAAGAAACAAGAAACCAGAGCTAGAGCATTGTTAATGTTTGTGTGGCAAACACCTCCTGTGGAGAATTTAAGTTCGATATGTAACCCGAACAGCTATTATTGATTGAGCCATGCAGCCATGTGAGAATACTCTTATTAAATTCACACAGGGTACCTACTAACATTGAAATATTGATATTAACTATAAACTCAAAATAACACTTTTGTGTGTTTTGGAATTATTATAACATATACAGTAACATTATGTTATATTTCACGGCATTTCACTTTTCTAAATAATGTTCTTGGGTTTAAAGTGAATTACTTAAAATCAATTGTGGGATCTGTTTTGGCAGCACTCAACTGTAGACCATGTCAGTGTATCAGGGATTGTCTATTGAGTGTGCAGGGAGTGCAGGGGCAGTACAAAAAGGGCTTAAGCCAAGGCCTCAAAACACACTAACCTTGATAGGCAGCACAGCAGTACTTCATAACATGCACCTTTTGGGTTTAGAAAAGCCAACACTTGCATGCTTACGGCAGTGGCTGCCACGATTGCTTCATTCTGTGATGAAAGGATTGGCAAGCAAAATAAAAAATGCATTCAGATAAAAGATCAATGGGAGATGTTAGCTATTTTAGTACATTTGAAGTGATCCAGATGTACTGGATGAACTATGGCAAAAAGCAAACCCTGCAACAACTTTCCTATTATTTATGCCCTTCTGGTAGCAAAACATTAAAAGTAAAATAAAAACTATCTTTATTACTTTTCTAATTCATTATTGAACATTAAAAACACTCTAGTTTCTAATAGAGTAATTGTAACTCCTACTAAAGACCACCTTACTATTCATCAGGTACTTGCTTAGTCCACTGTTTGCAGTTTTTAAACCTTCAACAGCACATTTTTGTCTTTTTTTTTTCCTGGATACATTTTTAAATTAGGAAAACAAAAGCAATTTGCAAAAAAAGAATTCGCTTCCCTGTGCTTTGCAGGCATTAACTAGGACTGTAACTCAATGCTCTCATCAAAAATTGATTGCCCATGGGAACTAACAGCACTTTAAACTGCAAAAAAGCTAAAATGTAGTCCATATTTTCAATGTAGTTATAAATAGGCAATTCACCACAGTAAAAATGCATGATGGATTGGATACAAATTAATGCCTGCTTGAGCACACAAGTGAACTGTTGTTTCTTCAACTCAGGAACTGTACAACTAGAATTCTGACAACACAGTAGCCTAGTACATTTGGGTCTTACAAAAAGTATAAAAAAAACTAAAACAAATCTCATGTGAACAATTCATTCAATTCTTCACGCACAGTAATGATTTAAACAAAAATCAATAATGAGAAATGGGAATTGAAGCCCTCTATAGCAATTAGACATTTCATTTTCCAGATGTAATATAGCTCAGTAGAAAAGCTGTCTGTTCATACTGACTGTCTGCAAATGTCAGATCTGTTCCTCTCTCCCCATCCAGGCAGCCACAATAATCTCTGTTCATAGCAAAAACTGTAACACGCATGCACACCTGCACGCATACATTCCTACAGTATGATCCAATAAAGGCTTATTCTTCAAATTGTGTTTCATTAAGTCAGTGTATCATCCTTTGAGGTATTGAGGTTTCATGCTGCTTGAAGTGTCTCAAATATCACCATTAAAAGCTGCGTTACATTCCTATCCTGACAGAAGCCCACACAGAGAGCAGCATCATATTGTGAAGGCAAACCACATGCAAGCCACATGACAGAATCAGGGACTTGATGGGGTAGCAGTGTATGTTACTGTCATAATAACTGTAATGTTAAGGCAGTGCTGAATATGGCATGGCAAATGGACGTGATGCAACAAACCCTTTCGATTACACTTCGGGTGCTTTCAGAAATGCGCACAATGGTGTGCCATCTTGTCATACGTTTATTCGGTGCACTTGGTGCGTTGTCGTTGGATTAATTAATTAAATCCAGTGCGCTGCGCCCCCGGTGACCGACCCTACTCAGAAGTTGGGGTTTGACCAAGCCCCCAGAATCACGGTAGAATGTTGAATCAGCCTTAGCCCTACTGGCCAAAGCTGGAACTGCAGGCAGGGTGAACTACATGCACGAGCAAGAGCGGCCTAATGGGGTCTGCAATAGGGTTCAATAGTCGTAGTTCGACATCGTGACGTAAGACGTTCGTTGACGTAAGAAAAATTGGCTCACTTTTGTTTGCCAATTCCCCAACAATGCACCTGGATTCACCCATAATGCACCTGGATCCAGCTACTTCCGACAGTCTTCCAGGTGCTTCAAACGCCACTGAGCAACTTGCATTGAAATGAATAGCTGGGGGCGGGGCCGCCTGCTCTCTATTTATATATTACCTCTATGGGTTTGACAGTGTGGTGCGTCAATGCAGTGTTTTGATTGGTTGATTTTCATGGCAGTGTCTCGAGCGCTTCTCAGCGGTGAACAACGGCGTAGGAAATGACAACAAAATGTACCCATTTACAGCTTGATTGGTCCTTTGGGCTTTATTGTTACACACGCATCAACGTGTAAACTAACAGCAGGTAGGCCAATGTTTAAATTAGCACAAGATTTTTGTCTGTCAATTTGTGTCCATGTTAAATACATAAATACATAAATAAATGATGCTATGGTCACATGCGCTGAACAAAAACATACCCACCCACCTCTACATTACCTGGCAACTGATTACATGAGAGGCTGAATTGGTTGCAGGCCTAATCATGCTAGGTCATGGACTAATCATAATCACCGTATACCGGTAGGTGTACGTGACAGTGCTGTTTAATTGAGTCCACGCACACGCACACGCACACGCACACACACACACACACACACACACACACACACACACACACACACACACACACACACACACACGCACAAACACACATGCATCATGCATGTGCGCACGGCACGCACGCACAGCCATCCAGTGTATTAATTCTAATTGGTGATTTAGCTCCTATAATGTGTGATTTATCACAGTGAACGTTTTAATAGGCTACTCAGGTAAATGAAGTGGTCCAGTCACATTTCTAAAGTTAAATGGACATTATGCCAATTTTGAACCTAAATTCCATTGATCTGATGTGAGGAGATCAGTATTTGGAAAGAAATATTCATGGTCTTCTGAGTTTTTGTCAAATGTGTCATTTTGCACCAGTCATCCACCTCGTCTCCAATTAGTTCGGAATGCAGCAGCACCTTGGTTACCTATTCGCTTTCAAATGTATTTCATCATTGTATTGACTGCTTTCCTTGTTTAAGTCCCTCGTACATCACAGAACTTTTAACCCCATATTAGCAGGAGAACCAACTTCCTTTGGGAAGGACCTTTCTGTTCACTTCAAAGTCTACTACGCTGAAGAGTAAAGGTAATCAGAGAGAGAGAGAGAGAGAGAGAGAGAGAGAGAGAGAGATAGAGAGAGAGAGAGAGAGAGTGAAAGTGAGAGAAAGAGAAGGCACAGATTTGTAAATTCATTCTTCTTGCACTGACAGCTGCATGTAGGAGGTGCGATCTTGTTTTCACACACATCTCATCTTCTGGGCAGAACTTTGCATTTAACAGTGTCTTATTCTGCCAATTCCAATAGTAGATTTAAAAAGGGATAATTTTATCCTGTGGTCACTGGACATTAATCAATGGTCTGGGGTTGGTGAAATCTATTTTGGCAGGTCTGCAGTTTAGTCTTCAGTTCAGGGGCTTGGCAATGCTTGTGTAAGACATTCATCACAATTATTTGTGTGATGATTAATTGTCAACTAAAATGTAATTGTGACAGCCATAGTCTCATTAAGTGTACCTTTAGAGCCCTGATGTTAGTCATTATTTAGTGCCTGTAGGATTAACAAACGATAGCAAAGGTTTTAAAGTTACACAAACAGTACAGTGATTAAAAAGCAATAACGCTGGGGTGCCTGCTGGCCTACCGCTCCAGGCGCATAACTCAAAGGTTCTGATACCTGACAGCGTGTTGCGGGTTCCGATCCCGACGGCCTTTGCTGCATGTCACTCCCCATCTCTCTCCCTATTTCCTGTTAGTATACAGTCCTATCAATAAAGGCATAAAAGCCCCAAAACATATCATCCAGCCTCTAGTTTCCGAGATAGGCCTATACTGTTTGGGACCAAAGTGTGAGATGGACGGACGGAGAGATGGACAGACCGCCTGGCAGGCAGGGACAATAAAAAGCATGTTGAAATGAAATCTGACACAATGTTTCAGTCCTGGGGGGAGGGGACATCATTATACTGACTGTGTACAATATGTGCTCTGTGGCAGAGAGTAAATAATAAGCAGGCATTTACAAATAAAGCTAGACATAGTTTTTTCATTAAATTCATTCAACACCTCCCACACAATGTTATATCAGTATTAATCATGGCCATGATATCAGTTGTAAAGCACTCTGTCTCCTGGTAGTGTTAATTGTTTAGCAGTAATGAAGCTCCAGTGGTCTTATGAGGATAGCAGTATGAGCTGTGATTGATTAACAGTTGAAGGATCATTGATTTACCGGTCTCTGAGTGCTGAGTAAGCGCCATCAATGCTGTGAGACAGCAACATAATGTCTCCAAGCCCCTCAGCACAACTGCACTGAATTATTTGAGGTGAGATTTCACCATTGGTTGGGACAAGAGCTGCATTAGGTGGGGCTGGAACACAATGTTGTTGAGGAAATGTGAAAGGCTCCGGGCTATGCCTGTGTAACCCATATACAATATGGTGTCACTAATTCATTATGCTGTCATTATCTGGTGTCACAAATTCACATTGCTGTCACTTAAAGGGTTGCATTTTGTAATGTTATGTTGTAGTGAAGTTTTCAAAAAAAGTTGGACCCTCGATACTAATCTCTGACACCTTGTTTAGTACTTTTTTTTAGTGGTAATGAAATCTTTATAATTTTTAGCCTACAACTGCTAGTTTTAAAATTTGTTTTCGAAAGTCACATTTTCACCTCAGACATTTTCTCTGGGGGTAGTTTTAGAATATAATGATATGCACGCCCCCCCCCCTCCCCCCCCCTCTACTCTTTTCTTTTGTATTCTTTTCATACTTCTCTGTAACTTTGTAAATATCCTTATACTGCTGTGCTGCCACTGGGCGACTGATTTTCCCCCTTGGGATAATAAAAGTATCTATCTATCTAAGTCATAGAACCATGCAGCGCTTTATCCTTCCGTTGTAAATTAAAATAGTCCAGTTTTGTTCTGGATTGTTTATGGGTTTTTGAGTTGTGTATAGTCTTTATTGCATTTCATCTTTTGTAAACAAAACTAAATTAAAAGCAGTTTGAAATAATTATTTCTCTGAGGGGAGAGGCTAAAATCCTATGCATTAATTTGCTGGAAGGAAAAATAGGTCAGGAAACAATGTTTAGTGAGTACTGTACAGTATAGGTACTTTTTAGAGAAACAATAAGTAATTGGATATTGAGAAACAAGCAAATCATGGTCCACCAGTCAGCACCAGCTTTCACAAGATCAGAATCAACTTTACAGTGACATCATTCACAGGTTTACAGGTGTAAAGAAGTGGGTGAGATTTGCCGTGACATGCAGGGAGAGCAAGGAGAAGAAGAAAAAATCAGTAAAGAGAAACATGTCAGGGATAGGCAAAACTCTAAGATATCTGCACACACAGTCACACACACATAGCATAATCCAGCTGGAATATGTACATTAGGTTAGACATAAGGTGCATACGGTTAGGTCCACACAAAGTAGCAGCTAGTACTAATTGTACATGAGATTAGACATCATTAAGGGGCGAAAGAGTGTCAGCACAGACCAAGATGGCATGGTGTTGTGGCCCATTTTGTGATTCTTGATGCAAATTAAACTAAAACATTTGCATATGGACACGGAATCAACACTGATCATCATGAGGCTGCAAATCCAGTGGAACTTTGGTGCAGTGGAATTCTACCCACAACCACAATCAGTGCTGTTCATTAGAGCTCCAGTATGGCCTGTATTATACAGTGACATTTTTCAAAGCGTGCGTTACATTCACCCATTCACACACTAGCCAGCCATGCAATGGCACCAACCTGCTCATCGGGAGCAGATAGGTGTTCAGTGCCTTTGCTCTAGGCCACTTCAACGTGATGCCAGAAAGAGTGGTAGGTCTAAACAAATTGGGAACCTTTAAAATGTAAAACAGGAAGAGGAAGGAAGTGGAATTTGAATAAACGTTTCGAAATAGAGAGTCACCTTTAGGGATTCATAATCATACAGTAGCTTATAGTAAAACATCTTTGGAAGCACAGTGTGACCAACGAACAGACACCAATGGGGGCGGGCCAGTTGGACTTGTGAGTGTGAGTGACACTTCTGGTTGTAGCTTGTAGCACATATAAGGCACTATAGTGTAATATGGGCTAGTTATCGTGTAGGTTCAACTGCTGGAGCTATGGGGAATGCTTAAATGAGACAAAGGGGATAATGTTAAATGATTACCGGCTGTTATATTGAAATATAATGACATAAAAACATAAACAATGTCTATTACTATGCTAGATGGAAGCCATGCTGTTTTGTTTTGGTTTCCCTGGTTGTACAGTATGTAGGGTTGACACCGCAGCAATGGCTGCGTCATCTACAGGGCACTGCTCAGGAAGACGGTCTATAGGAAAGTATCAGAGTTCCAAGTTGTACCAGGTTGCACCAACAGAACCTAAGTTCTGTCCTAAGTTAGGGAGTAGTCTTTACTAGAGGCTTAGTAACTCCTAGTTAGTTTGTAACTAAGTGAGTTACTAACGTATGTGAACCACGACTGTTTATGGCTAAATTAACTTAACTAGTAATGCGTATAAACTGTTCTTAAAATAATGTATAGTCGCATAAAATGACATCATAGCTTCCTCAGATCCAGAAAACAAGCTGTTTCTACACAAGGAAGTAAAACTTGTATTCTTTTGTCAAGTCTTTTGTCAACAAAGAGCTCCATCTCCACTAGCATGTACACAGTTAATGTATGTTTTGTAATAAGATGGGACGTTTGTTAAATTCAATTAAATAGTCGATATAACGCGGTCTGCGTTAAGTATCCTCCCATAGAGGTACGATACTTAGTAAGGTCTTAGTGCTGCCAAAAGGCTGGTGTAAATATTTAGTTGTTACTTAGAGATACTAATTAAATTAATACCACTAATTTGTATGGTGCAACAGCTGACATTTTTGTAATGTGTAAGTCTTGTCTTAAAAGCCATTTACATTACAAGTAGGCTACATTTTAACTTAGTGTGCGGTGGTGCAACCGGCAATATGTGTGCCAAGACTGGGGGAGTCTGCAGGAGTAGGCCTACCACACCGTAGAGTGCAGTAGAATCTGTCCAGTGATCACCAGAGTATGGTGAATACACACTGTCGATCAGTCTCTAGATCCTGGTGTGGAAGCTCGCCATCAATAGGAAAGGTCAACTGGAAAAAGAAAAAAAAAAAAAAAAAAACATGACAGGATCAGAGAAATCCAAATAGTATCATAGCATCTACTGTCTGTGCTCTATTAAGCTTTAACCATGAAATATGGATTACATTAACTTTTTTTAAATTAAAACAATAATATTATACGCAACACACATTTTTAAACTTGCAAACATATTATTATTTTAAACAAAAACATCTTCACATGAATTCAGTGCACTCTTGAATAATGCATTGCAAAATGGATTACATCCATTTAGTAGTCAATACTTGAAAACAAACTCAATTTATAACAATTGCACTTGACTTGAGGTGTTCACAATTAATTCAAAGTTCAAAAATGAAACAAAACAACATCCCTTAATTGAAAAGAACAAGGAGATATGCATGTGTGTCGTGTTTGATACCTGGAAAGTCACTTCGCACAGGTGCGTTTTCTTCTCCAATGGTGGTTTTCACTTTTACAGTGAAAAGGTTTTTATCCCGTGTGGATACGTTGGTGTCTCTTCAGGTTGCCTAACACACTGAAGCTCTTGTCACACACTTTACAATAGAAAGGTTTTTCTCCAGTGTGTATACGCTGGTGAATCTTCAGGTGACTTAACTGACTGAAACTGTTGTCACAGTCTTTACAGTGAAAAGGGTTTTCTCCTGTGTGGATACGCTGGTGACTCTTCAGGTAACCTAACCGACTGAAACTCTTGTCACACACTTTACAATAGAAAGGTTTTTCTCCAGTGTGAATACGCTGGTGAGTCCTCAGGTCACCTAACCGACTGAAACTCTTGTCGCACTCTTTACAGTGAAAAGGTTTTTCTCCTGTGTGGATACGCAGGTGACTCTTCAGGTTACTGAAACTCTTGTCACACTCTTTACAGTGATAAGGTTTTTCTCCTGTGTGGATACGCAGGTGACTCTTCAGTTTACTTAACTGACTGAAACTCTTGTCACACTCTTGACAGTGAAAAGGTTTTTCTCCTGTGTGGATACGGTGGTGAATCATCAGTTCATCTAACCGCATAAAAGTCTTTTCACATTGTTTACAACAGAAAGGTTTTTCTCCAGTGTGGATACGCAGGTGGTGACTCTTCAGGTTACTTAACTCACTGAAACTCTTGTCACACTCTTTACAGTGAAAAGGTTTTTCTCCAGTGTGGTTACGCTGGTGATTCTTCAGGTTACATAACTTACTGAAACTCTTGTCACACGGTTTACAGATGTGAGTTTTCTTATAAGTCAGTTGATGTGTCTTTACTTCTCCTCGTTGAGTTAAAGTCTTGGTAAATTCTTGATGACTGAGAGATTTTGGTTCATCTGTGTCTCCTTGTTCCTGGATGTTTACAATTCTGGTGATTGGCTGGAAGGATTCTGAAGGGATCTGTCCATTTATGGGCATTTGGCAATAGAGGTCGTCATGGCTTGATTGAGATCTGAAGTATGTACCATCAGAACAGCGGACCTTAGTCTGGGAAGATTGAGACCCCACTCCTTCCTGGAGTGGCGGTTCATCATCAAATCTGCATCTATACATGGTCTATACATGGACTGTGATGGGGACAGAGTTTTAGGTTCTGTTGGGTAATGGAGAATTTACTTTCTCTTCCTGTTTTCTATCTTCTTCTCTCACAACACTATATGTAAACACAATAAATCTTCTGGTCTCTGTAGAATAAAGGTAATTAAAATATTTTCAAATCTTATATGCTGAGCAAAGCTCTGGTCTGACATCACTCCCAACACAACCGGTTGCCATGCATGCCTGACAACACCGATGAGCTCAGGCTGCCGCCCCTCCATATTTGGGCAAGAGTGATGGAAGAGATCCACGTAGATGACACGCCGTTATTAGACCCAGTTTATTTATTTTTTCATTCAGTAATTGTGGTTGCTATAGGCAACACACTATTGTATTCAATCCGAGATTTTTTTCCCCGAAAGTGAACCTGTGTTTTGTAAACTTGTTGAGTGATGTTATCCGGGAGAGTGTTTTCTGCTTGTGTTTCAGTCCGAGTGTATCAAAGGGTGCGTTCGGAAATGCGCACGGGTGTATGCTCAGTGTAGTGAGTGCCTAAACCCAACCCTAATCCGAACCCTAACCTCAGTAAAACTATGCCTAAACTCAACCCTAACCCTAACCTTAACCTCAGTAAAACTATGCCTAAACCTAACCCTAACCCCTAACCCTAACCACACCCGGTGCGCATTTCCGAACACACCCTTTGATACACTCGGACTGAAACACCAGCAGAAAACACTCTCCCGATGTTATCCAGGCAGGCTGTAAGGCTACACAACAGAAAGGTGAAGCTTTTGGTCATGCTTCACTATATTTACATCACGATATACTGTATGCGGTGACGTTGTAGAGTGCACTCAGTGTGGCTTATTTACGAACGACCAGTTAAGGGGCAGCTGTGTGCTTTTTCAGTCTGAACTCTGAAGGAAAACGTTCTGAAAAGCAGCAGTTGCTAACGTAATGTTGCTATTAAAAGGTCATTTAATTCAGAACATTGGCCTACCTGCTGTTTACACGTTGATGCGTGTGTAACAATAAAGCCCAAAGGACCAATCAAGCCGCAAATGGTGCATTTGTTAGCATTTCCTACGCCATTGTTCACCGCTGAGAAGCACTCGAGACACCGCCATGAAAATGAACCAATCAAAACACACCATACTGTCAAACCCCAACTTCTGAGTAGGGTCGGTCAGTGCGTGCACTGAGCACACCGGGGGCGCAGCACACTGGATTTTTGAACAACAACACAACAAGTGCACCGAATAAACTAACGACAAGATGGCACACCAGTGCGCTGAGTGTACATTTTCAAACGCACCCACCACTGGTTTCTGCACCACCCATTGGGTTACTAAAACATAGAAACTCCAGGTTTAATTCTTAGACAAAACACACATCTATGGCAACTTTATGATTTGTCTCAATATGTAATCCACTATTATGTGTTACACATGAGTAAGATATAAATAAGCTTTAAATCGTTACTTACAGTAAGTGGACCTTTTCTTCCAAGATGGGCCAGTTCTCCTTTTTACAGTGATTGTTCTTATAATGCAATTTCGGAACTGTTAAGCAGCCTGTGTTATCGAACAGCAGCTTGAAATTGTTTAGATTTATGTTATTATGTGTGTGTTATTGTTGTCTAAGCCTATAAAACATATCAATTGCCCAGGTATATTCTGTAGGCATGTGTATTGCAATACACAACTCCAGCAGATACTTTTTTTCAAATAAATGTAGGTATGTATGTAGTGAGAACGCAGAGATGCAATCAATAATACATGCAGTTATAGTAACAGTTTTTCCTTGCCATGTTCCCACAATGCAGTGCACCAATCTTGTGTTATGTAAATGTAGGTCACTGTTTGAAAATCTGAGTACTGAGTTCTTCATTTTGAATATATTGTGTATAAATAGTTTCCTGCGCTACTTTTTTTAAATATTTGTTTTGGGGCTTTTATGGCTTAATTGATAGGACAGTTTTGCCCTACAAAGGCAGAGTGCAGTAACCACGTTCCTGAATTTCACCAAAAAATGGGTTTAAAAGTGTTACAGCTGATCAGCCAAATGAGATAAAGGCATTTAAGTGATATTACACTGATTGTATATCTGTTCTTGAGCTAATTGCTCATCCCCCAATATCATGAAGGCTAATTTGACCTTTGGGCGACACAAATAAGTCGGTGTGTCCGAAAACGTAGTTACTGCACTCTGCCTTTGTAGGGCAACGGGCCGCCCTGCCGCCGGGGGAGTGACACGCAGCAAAGGTCGTCCAGATCAGGAATCGAACCGGGACACGCTGTCAGGCATCCGAGCCTATGTGGTATACGCCTGGACCGGTAGGCCAACCCCATTCCTGTGATACTTTAGTCCTTTCAATCCAGCAGTCATTCCCTACTCTCTTCAGCAATAGAAGGTTTTAAATATAGAGTGGACAGATGGTCAAGTTTGGAAGAATTGTAGATGGATCAAGAAAACTTTGGATGGCTGACAGCTACTGAAAAACAAAAGGTAATATGGCACTGCTAGGTGTTTGAACTGGGCATGGAAGTTGAAGATCATTTCTTTTGAAAGAGCCATTCCCAAATGACAATCATTTCAAACCTTACTCGATGTGTTCTTTCAGAAAATGAAAATCTGCTTCTGAGGCAAACTTCTGAACAAACAAACAACAAACACACTACAATGAATTCCCAGGCAGTTCATTGGAGTATGATGAGCCTTTAAGCATAACATACCAAAGTACAAAAAAACTGTAAAAGACTGTTTACTGTACTGTACATATGTTTCTTTATTTTTCTTGTATATATGATGTTTTGCGTATTATTGTATATTATTGTTTGCCTCTAAATGTCTTGATGAATTGAATACACAGGACCTCAATGGAAACAAGCCCTGGGCTTATTGGTTTATCCTTTTAGCATTCCTTTTAGAGATGTTGGCAATGGATCGGATCGGGCCGATCAAAGCGTGATCGGCGATAATCGGTGGTTTAGATCAAAAGGTAAACCCTAGACCTATGGTCTAGGGTTAGCCCTCATTTGAACCGTCTATCGTTAGTCTGTCTATAGACCGATTGTAGCTGATTACATTTAATCCATTATTCCATACTTGTTGATTACAAAAACAGCTTTAATATGCACACCTGGGTTTCAAATATTGGACTAAAGTAATTTTAAGAGCCAATTTCACTATATAGTCTAGTTTAGTTGTAGCTGTCATATGAACGCTTCCATTTAAACGATATATCACCGTTTAGGACAAACGTGTTGTTAGGATAAATTATGATACATAATTATGTTATTGGTGTATGAGTCTCATATGACCATATAAAGGCATAATATGAACTGAACGTACAGTATATAAGAGACCACATTTTGGTCGCATACTGTAGGTTCAGGCAAACTGATTAAAGGTCATAATAACTTTGAATGCCCTGAATAGAATCATGTTTTGGTTTATACTGTATCTGTATGTCACCAGACTCACTGTCTTCCTCTGATATAAGTCACGAGTGGTGGAAAATTACCAAGCACTACGTGTCCCTTTCTTCCTGTTACTTCCTTGTTATGATATAGGAACGAATCAATGAGTTCCTACTACTTCCTTGTTATGATATGGGAACAAATGAATAAGTTCCACGACTTCTTACTGTCATAACTGTACTCTTTATATACATGTTAAACTTCCATTTTGGAAGAGAGAGAATCCTCTGTCCTGCCGTTAGGGTGGGGAGAGATTTATCAAGCATACCACTAGGATGATATGCGCACTGTTTTGTCTTCTTTGTCTGCTCTCTCAAGAATACAGCAATCTAAAGAAATATAGTCCTTTGGCTCTTTGTCTTATTTTAACTATGGATTTAGAGATCCATAATTTATTATTACGTGTGTTAGACCATCTTTTTTTTTAATACATTTTTATCAGGTTGTTCATTATCGGATGCTAACAGTATAGCTTGAAATGATTAGATCTCCCGGTTCTACCTTAATAGTTGTAGTTTGCATCCACTGAGCAGTTTTCTGGTCATTGCACGTCTTTTATCCGTCTATAAAAAGCTGGGCAATAAGTCCTTTGAAAAATTCTGTAATAAATAAAAAAGTGTAATAAATAATGCCGTGGTGCTGACAGCATAGGCTATTACTTCTCTGAGTTACATTCATTCTGACAGCAATATAAACACAAACACGTACGGCTGTTCGACTCTCCCCACATCCCCACGTACCCCACCATTCAATGATAAATATAAATAAAATCGTTTTATAATATGTATCAATATAAAGTTAGTTTGCCTTGTCAAGCAAAATGCACCGACCTAAAACGAACAGCGGGAGGCAATATGTCACATACAAATAGTGCAAGATACTTCCTCACTTGTATCAGTGGTCCTAGTCTAGCGGTTAGTGTTTGGGTCTGGTATGTAGAAGATTGTGAGTTCGAATCTGGGTGGCTACCTATGTCAAATATGAACAGCAATACAATGCGGTATAAATTCGATCAGCTGCGGTACGACGTGAAGGTTACAGGATCTCAAAACCAAGAAATTATGTTTTTAAATCCTGCTGGCTGCCATCATTTTCACTACTTTCGGCGGCCTCTAATGGCGAAATGTAGTCGTTTAAATGACGGTATTACAATGTCTAGGCTTAGTATAGACGTTGAAAAAACTTTAAAATTTAAACTCGTCACAGACCGGATCTAGCTAGACGTCCGGTTACGGCGAAGACGTCATTTGAACGCTTTTTAACCCCCAAATTGCTTAGTGGGTCCGATCAACCAGCCGTTCAGTATGCCCACTTGAGGCCATTTTGGGGTATTGATTTCCACAGTGCTGAAGGAATAATTAGTTACTGCTATGATAATAAATACATAGTAATGCTGGTAAATAACTATAAGGCAAATATATAAATGAATTCATGAGTGAATGAATGAATTAAAGTTAAAACATTAGCATTTAGAAAATATAAATAATATGTAAATAATAACTTGATCGGATCGGTGATTGATCGGTATCGGGTGATCAAACTTTTGTGATCGGTGCTCGGTGATCGGTTCCAAAAAACCTGATCGGACCATCCCTAATTCCTTTGTAAAAATCTGTGCCACCGTGCCTTTTTTGTTTTTACAAACTGTTAATAAAGTAATCAATCCATAAATGAATGAATCAATCAATCAAAGCCTACATTCATAAACTATCTTGTGGAGCTTTAACAAAGTATTTTGCTCATCCTCATGGACCTAATTGCAGAATTGCAGTGTCAGTCTTACTTATGTGGATCATGCAGTCGTCACACATTGTAATTTCTTTATTTTTTATTTTATTTTTTTCTAGCACCTTAACTATAACGTCCATGTCATGCTCCATATCAAGTATACATCTTCTGTTATGCATAAGTTTATCATCTATATACATACATAATTATATCATGTATATAAGAAATTATATCTTTATCTTAGGTACCAGTCCATGTGTAGACATGTTTGTTAGCTACTGAGTGCACCTACAGTAGTCCTCAGTATGACATTTTAGTCTCTAGTCTATTTCTTCCCTGTTATGAATTCTTTCTCCTGATTGGATGACGTTGTACATTTATTTTCTGTTTTTTAAAGGCCTGGAGAGATGGGAGACCTCTGTTAGTGAACAATCACCATAGCAATGATCACTATCAGTATAGAGATTTAACGTTACAATAAATCTTTAGTTTTAGCAAAAATCACTTAAAGCTATACTGTGTAAGTTGCTCAACTAGTGGTCAGTAGCTCTATAGCAAACCACGGTCGCGTCCGCGTCTTTCGGCCGTTTTTTGGCCTCACACCCCCGCGTCTGCCTCCACCTCGCCGAGATCTATCTTTAGAGGGGTCCCTGGTTCCTGTGCGTTCAGGCATTCCGGAGAAACGGACTCCTTCACCCGAGTATAGAGACACACGGGCGCCTACAAATATGGCCGCCCTATTGTGATAGCGACCCCACTTCAAGATGTGCTGTGATTGGCCGGCAGTGTATAACCCTCGCTGTGATTGGCCGGTAGTGTATGATGATGTCATTTTTCCGCGAAAACCGGGCCCCGGTCAGGATCATAGAAAACATATAGAGAGAAGGCTTTAGAAGCTGAAAATAACGGAGTGGGTGTTCTAAAACTTTAGCGATTTAACAGTTAGGACAATTTTAAGATTTGTTTTATAAAAAAAGTTACATGGTATAACTTTAAAGTGCCTTTAAATGTCTGTTTTTTTGTTAGATCAGTGAACTGCTTGATCCTGAGTAGGGATGGTCCGATCAGGTTTTTTGTAACCGATCACCGAGCACCGATCACAAAAGTTTGATCACCCGATACCGATCAATCACCGATCCGATCAAGTTATATATTTATATATTATTTATATTTTTTAAATGTTAATGTTTTAACTTTAATTAATTAATTCACTCATGAATTCATTTATATATTTGCCTTATAGTTATTTACCAGCATTACTATGTATTTATTATCATAGCAGTAACTAATTATTCCTTCAGCACTGTGGAAATCAATACCCCAAAATGGCCTCAAGTGGGCATACTGAACGGCTGGTTGATCGGATGCACCGATCGGATTGGATCGGTGAATTTACCTTTTGATCTAAACCACCGATTATCGCCGATCACGCTGTGATCGGCCCGATCCGATCCATTGCCGATTGATCGGTAACATCTCTAATCCTGAGGCCTTCGCTCATTAATAATTAGACTGTCTTTGACGTGACATTGTTTCATTAAAACATCACAGGTCTTTAAACGGTCAATATCTTACTCTTGATGAATTATTGCTCTATCTCTACTTCTCTTTTCTCATGCTGCCTGCACAAGTTGTCAAAGCTCTTGTGATCTGATGTTTGAAAGGCTTCATTTATCACAATCCATGGGGAACAGGTGGTCATCAATCAGGCTGGAAAAAGGCTAAACTATTCGCCCCGGCACACCTCTGTAGTCTGTACTAGGGATGGGACGATATGAACATTTCATATCACGATTATTATGACCAAAGAAATCGCAATTTACCATATCACTACAATATCCCCAACATCCATTATCCTGGGGCGGAACAATTGCCAAACAAGCTCACAACACGTTGTGACACGTTATGAGCTTCTTCTTTTTTTTTTGGCAAAGAGACTTGGTAGAGAGTGAAAAAAAAGACTGTATCAAGTACGTAGATTATAAGTACGTTTTACCAATAGAGGGTTTAAATGGTACTGGATATGCAGCTCTGCAAATAAAAGATAAATTATCCCATGCAGCGAGTGCATGACGGAGGACATTAAATAAAATCTCCACGATACAATTATCGTGTGTTTTTTTATCACGATAAACGATAACATCGCTCATCGTCCCATCCGTAGTCTGTACACCACTTATCTGCAGTCTGTCTTGTGGTGTGGTGGCCAGCTACTTTCAAGACAGATGTTTACTTTGTCTTACGACCAGAGTTCATCGCCATGATGGCTTGTGGTGATTTTTCTCAAAATGCAATTCTTTCCACGGACACACAAAATGAGCAGACAATAATATTACCAGATATACAAATAGACTGGATGTAGTATAAAGAGATAGCCCTGAATCACCATAACAGTTCTGTAACTCTGAGAGTGTACAAATGAGGGGACCTTAAAAATATAACGTTTGAGAACCACTAGTACTAGTTGACTCATAATGTGCCATAGTGTCGTAGTAAATCAGTGTCACGGTTGACAAGTCTGAAATACAAGACGTAGACAGGCTGTGACAGTGTGTGTGTGTGTGTGTGTGTGTGTGTGTGTGTGTGTGTGTGTGTGTGTGTGTGTGTGTGTGTTTGTGTGTGTGTGTTTGCGTGCGTGCGTTTGTTTGTTTGTTTGTTTGTTTGTTTGTGTGTGTGTGTGTGTGTGTGTGTGTGTGTGTGTGTGTGTGTGTGTGTGTGTGTGTGTGTGTGTGTGCGTGCGTGCGTGCGTGCGTGCGTGCGTGCGTGCGTGCGTGCGTGCGTGCGTGCGTGCGTGCGTGCGTGCGTGCGTGTGTGTGCGCGCGTGTGCGTGTGTACATGTATGTGTATATTGGGGGAATAAGGTTATGAGTCTATCTATGCTGTCACAGTTTGGAGAAAATGGGATTTTGAATGTATGAATGATGAGTGTGTGTGTGTGTGTGTGTGTGTGTGTGTGTGTGTGTGTGTGTGTGTGTGTGTGTGTGTGTGTGTGTGTGTGTGTGTGTGTGTGTGTGTGTGTGTGCGCGCGCAGATGTGTGTATGGTTGTGTATGGAGGAGTGGAGTTATGAATCTAACTAGCTATTCGGGGAGCCTGCCTGATGGGAGGGTCTGGAACAGGTGGTGTCCAGGGTGCGAGGGGTCCCTGAAGATCTTCAAGGCCCGCTTGTGGAGGAGTTGGCTATAGAGAGTGGATGTCACTCAGGCGTGGTAGTGGAGAGCCAATGATCTACTGCACTGTCTCTTTGTATTTGAATAGAATTGTATTTGGCTTTTCTACTTTTATTGATATAATTTTAAATGAAGATGGACAGGAAAGAGTGAGAGAGAGATGGGGAGAGACACGCAGCAAAGGTCGTTGGGAAGTTGGGAAGGGGACTCCATAATGTGCTGTCAGACTACATTGAATTTAGATGCCCGGACCTCTCTGCCAGCAGTCCAGGGCAGCACGCCACTGTCTTAACCATTAATAACCACTAATAACCAGTGGTTTAAAGTAACATTAACATTAACATTAACATTAACATTAACATTAACGATTTTAATGACTTTGATTTCAGTGGGTGGGGGCATGCGTACAAGTGACTAAATACGTTTTTTTTTAGACACAACAAGCCCATTCCCAAGATGCACCACAATCTTTCATGGGCAGATGTGACCTATGGGGGCTAGAAATCACCGGCTTATTGTGTCTAGTAATTCAAATCGCTAAAACGATAGAAAGCATTAATTGAAAAAATGTTAACACTCATCTTTTCTTTTCTCTACTTACAATCTACAATATGAACCCTTGTTGTAAAAAACAAATACCAATAGCTTTGTTTTCTTGACATTTGGTCAAGCTTCCTCATTAAACTACCGTGACAAAATATAAGTTATGCCCAGACAGTTGATGAAGAAAATTATTCATGTTTCTGGTTATGATCACAGATCCATCGTCATTTCGCTATCTGCAATGTTACGGCATCTTAAGGATTCACAAAAAGAATGTTGAGTCCTCTCAGCTCCTCTGGCAAATTCTGCACATCATGCATAATGTACCTGTGCCATAAATAACCTTTCTCACAGGCAAGCCAATTTCGAATCACAGAGCACGCACGCACACAGATCAACAAAAAGAACACACAATATACTGTAGACCTATACTTGTGTGGGCCCACATTTCATTTGCAAAATGCCAAGCAATAACTTGGAGATCAAGATTAAGAGCATATACTAAGGTTTTCTGCAGAGGAGATCACTTAATAGACAACTTCACTGATTCCCTCTCTGATTCATGGCTTAGGGATTTTCACAGCAACAAATACCTTTGCCCTTTTCATAACATGATTTAAGCCTTTACATCGTGACCAGGGGGGGCAGGCGTCATGATTTAAAATGAAGCAACACGGAACTGAAAGTTCCTATGATTGGCCGCTAGTTGCGCTGTTCTGTTACCAGAAGCAACATGTTCTCCATAGGATTCCATTCTATTCCCCCGAACTTTTACATTTGATTTTCTTACCTTAATAAACATTGTCATAAGTACTTTATAGTTCCTGTCGCTAGTTTAAAGCCTCATTTCAATCACCATGATATGTGTTTTGTGAAAATATGGTCCAATTTATGTTACATTTGATGTTAAAGCAGGGTATGCTGTAGGAGGGGCTTGTGATCATAGGCTTGTGATGGTTCTTCTTTGTGTGCTTTATTTGGCAAGCTCAACACCACATTCTCCCAAGTATCCCTGCAGTTGCATGTGACAGTTGGCAGCCAATAGCATTCGAGATGGTACCATTTCTACCAATGAACGTTGATTTCTACAATGATGGCGGCACCCGTACAAGGGACAAAAAAAGCGTAATTTTTGCAGCATAGAAACCAATAGCTTAACACCCTCCATATGTTTTTACAGTCTATGATCGTGACAGTACAGCAATGTCTTTCAGAACTAGACACGTCTTTGCCACCGCAGCTGGACTGTGGAGCACCCATAAAATGGTGCCCCTTGGGTTTGAACAAAATGTGAAGGATCATACATAATGCAGTGATTAGTGGATTCCTGCAGCTGTTCAACATTGCCCCGGACAGCTAGATTGCCACCAAATTAAAATGAAATCCTCCTTCCATTATGAATGAGGGCCAGGTGTGTCTCATTATAATTGGGCCCACTATCAGGAGAACCTGGTACTATACACACAAACATGCACACAGGTGCACGAACTCATGCGGGAGCACGCTGCACACAAACAACCATGCACAAACGAACGCACGCATGTGTGCAATGCATGCACAAACACACACACACGAACACTTGCTCTCAGACACACTCACACACACTAGGAGACAGACTGTCAGGAATGGTACTGTATGGAGTGTCTGCACTGCCCTTGAACTGTAGATGACAGAAACTTCAGGCAGGATAGGGACTCACTGGACTCATAATATAGTGCTCCTCTTCTCTCTACAGCCAGAATGAGAAGTGACACTGTAAATGATCAAGTTATTGTACATTTTATGGGTCCAATTCTCACTTGGTCTGAAAGGTGTACAATACATGACAAATGGTGTCAAATGAATTATTATTCATATGCTGACAGCAATATAACTACAGCATATTTTATTCGAACAAAGGAATCAGTCTGCCTACAACTGAGGCTCACTCACTACTATATCTGCAGTCTATTTCTGCTGGCTCATTTTATGGCAGGCATAAGCCTGTCAACGTGAGTGCACTGGGACATATAGTATTGTACATTGTCTGTCCTTCCATCTGGAAAAAGACAGGTTTTTGCTTCTACTGGTGGGGCTCGCGGCGATGGAAGCCAGATGACTTCGGATGATTCAAAGCTCTGCCAGTTGTTTCCACTGGAGCGACCAACTGACTGACTGACCAACTGACTGACTGAGCCCTGGGCGCACAGCTCCAGAGTTTTATTTCTCCATCTGCTGTCCTGATTGAACAACTTCAGAGGACTGGCTTAAGGCCTATAGGGCAGCCCAGTGCCCTGCCCAGCACACTCCCACCCTGGGGCTTCATGTGAAGGTGTCAGGCTGACCCTTCCTTGGCACCGTGCCAGCCACACTGCAGGGATCGCGGCTGAAAATAGCCCACCAATTCATCACACTGGCTGCCGGCAGGGTTTGTGCTGCCTAGGCATTTCCTCTTAATTTTTGGGATCTGTTTCGGAGACCCAAGGAGACCGGATTCACAAGTCCAATAGCATTGCAATTCAATGTGTCTCTACTGTGGCTTTATACCTCCATTAAGGTGTGTTGCTGCCTCAGCAACCAAAGCAACAGTACTGGTGATGCCAGGTAATAGGAAGATATCTGAAGTATCACTTCAGAGAGGGTCCCATGTTTTGTAACGGTTGTCATATGTAGCTCTGTACCACTGTGGATAGAGACCATACTTCACATGGTCAAATGACAAAAAAAAACATTGAACTAAGCTGGAGCTGCATGGCAGTGCCCGAGGTTGTTATACAGCAGGAACAGATCCACTCAGCCCCCAAGAGTGATTAGGATGAGAGACCCTTGGACGGAACCACAATACCCCTAGCCACTGGGACCACTATACTCAGCCTTACAGCCAGCCCGGGCTGCTTAGACTTCACCCCTGTCCCTGGCCTGTACCGCTGCTGTCATTCATCTTGTTTCACCTTTCGCTCCGCACCAGCCAGAGGACCCGACCGCCAGACCTCCCCTGCTCCATCAGCAAATCAGCTCTGCAGCTGCCTTGACTAGAACTCAGCCCTGACCTCACTCACTGACCTCGCTACAGTGGGAGCAGATGCTCCACATGCTAAGCGTCAGACTTCTACAGTATAAAATAGAACTCATTAAAAGAAAAAAAAATCATTGTAAGCAACTTTCAAGTTGGCACAACATGTATCACACAAAATGTTTGAGAGCAAAGTTGACCACAAGGATAGGCTATCGTGTTCTTGGCTCTGCATTCCAGACCTTGGTTTGATTCAATTATTGTACATCTATTTGCTTTGTTTATTTGAAGCTGAATTATTTACTTACTGCACTAACTTTAGATTAGTTTCTGGATCAGCACTTCGATTGAAGTACCAATAGCAGTCATGGTGTAAATTATGGCTACTAGACATGGCTACTGACTATAATAATTATTATTGAGTGAATATTGTACCAGCATTAAATTATGGAAGAAGATAGAGACATTGGGGTTTGAATAATTCATTATATTATTAAATAAAAACTGAGGAACTACATTAATTTTAGAATTAGTACAGAAGTTATTTATCACCATGGAAAGAAAGTGACGTACTTCCTCAGAACCAAGACAAAATGGCACCCTACCTAACCTAAAGGCATTCTGTGGTATGGCATTTCCATTTTCACCCTTGAGCGAAATAGCCGTGTTGGTGGTGACCTGAAATGTCAGTGCAGGAACACAGTACACCTGTGACTTGTTAAATGTGATTGAGGGCAGGCATCCACAGATTTCGGCACAAAATCACTGTGATCCAAAGCAGAAAAATGCCGAGCTGAGGCAGCCAAACATTTCACAAAATAACAGGGATATCAGGGATCAGCAATCAATGGAAGAATAAAGCAACCACTTTATTTGCACACAACCAGGGTTGAGGAAAATGCTCCTGCCTTGACAGAAAATAAAACATGCAATGCAGGTGGGTAGTAGTTGTAGTAGTTTTGCTATACTGTGTGGTATTGCTTAACTACTGTTTCACTATTGCCCCGCTACTATCCTGCTACAGCTAGCTACTATACTACCATTAAATATGAATGCTCACAAGCAAATAAACAAAACTTTTCAAACTCAACCAGTTTCAAAGTTTGCATGGGCTGTCCACACCAAGCACTATACTGTACTGTAACTTTTCTTTTCTTTTCTTTTTGCACTATAACAACTATAACTATAGATAGGCCTATAATGTGTGTGTGTGTGTGTGTGTGTGTGTGTGTGTGTGTGTGTGTGTGTGTGTGTGTGTGTGTGTGTGTGTGTGTGTGTGTGTGTGTGTGTGTGCGCGCGCACACACAGACAGACAGACAGACAGACAGACAGACAGACAGACAGACAGACAGACAGATAACAGCATAGAGTTATTGACATGTGTTTACAGAAGCGGGCCAGAGAGACCATTGGCTTGGAAAAGAAATGTGAATTATTTCTTGACCCCATATTTCAAAATATAAAAGAATTAACTCTAAATGCTGGGAACTGTGGAGAAAGTAATATTACACTAATTAGAGAAGCGTCCTATCTGTTCACCTCCTCACGGTATACCAGTGCACATAATTATGATGGGGCTAAACACTTTTTTTGTCATAGCTTTCATGGTGCTGCACACACCCTGACCTGAGCTATCCATGGTGCTGAACACATTAAGACGGTGTGCTGGCCTTCTATTCTCCTTCTTCACAGTTGAACAAACCCTGACCTGAGCTACCCACGGTGCTGAATACACCTGACCTGAGCTATGCTGAACACAGCCTGACCTTAACACAGTAACTGTCAGAGTTAAAGTTGTCAGCTATTCAGATCATTTTCACTAATCTTTGAAAAATCTGAGAATATTATTCTTCACAACGACCCACACAAAGTAGAGTCTTGTGGGCTCACATGGAACACTATGTATGGGTGCTTAAAGTTAAATATTTAAAAAAAACTACAAAAGATTTCATGTGGGTGTTGTTGTTATCAGGTCACACTTGTTGGTGGTGATGTCTCCAAGAACGCTGCTCCTTCATTGGCTAAAGGCCCTGCCTTTGTACTGTCAGCCAGTTTTGAGGAAAAGAACCTCACTATATAAAGATTTGGGAGAACGTGTGTGGCCGCTTTCAGCGAGGCCACAATTACACCTTTCCAAAACTCTTCAACAAGTTGTTTGTAACCAGCTCTGTCTCTCTCTCCATCTCTCCCAAAATAGCCTGTTGGATCACAACCAGTACATATTCAAGCAGCGCCTCTGGCAGGTGGGCAGTGTGTTTGCTGTCACTGTTTACTTAGCAGCAAAATGATGGTGCTGACATCATGACAACCACACACACCACCATTAACGAACAAGATACAATTGAATGAGGGTCGCGAGAGGAGGCGGAGAGGCCATTTTGAGTAGGTGCAATTTCCTATTTTTCATGCCGCATCAGTATAGCTGGCGCTAGAGGAAGGTGGGACTATTTAAAATAGTGTTAAAATCCCTCCCGTACAGGAATGAACATATCAGTGTTGTTTTTTATGTAGTTTTAGTCATAGTCTTTTGAATAAAATGTTTTAGTTTTAGTCATAATTAAGTCACTTGAAAAGTTTTAGTTTTAGTCTAATTTTAGTCGACTAAATATCATAACATTTTAGGCGACTAAATCTACAGTTGATTTAGTCAACTAAAATGTATTTTGGGGGGCCTTGATGGCATCGTAATGACTGATTTTACACTTGGTTACGTGCTGAAAATAGCCGATCTACAAGCTCACAACGCGCTGTGACGGGCTGTAAGCTTGTAGATCTGCTATTTTCAGCACGCAACACCAGAGAACAACCAAATGACTCTCTTCTCCACTAGTCCCTCCTTAACATTTTAGTTTTTATTTTGTTGATGAAATTGTCAATATATTTAGTCTTAGTTTTAGTCACCATAGTTTCGTTTTTATTTAGTTTTCGGCAGTGAAAACAACATTTTTCGTCATAGATTTAGTCGACAAAATCAACACTGGAACATATGGGATTGAGATCCCATGGGGCCCAACGCTAGCCTAGTTCCAGACCCTGAATCGCTAGCCACACCCCTTTAAATTTTTATTTTGGCGATTCAGGGGTCTAGCATCGCTCACATTGAAGAGGCCTTCCTCGTTCGAAAATCCGTACGGCAAATCAGCGTTGTGAATCAGCGTCTTGTGATCAGCGTGGGTGGGGCTTTCCCAGAACTCATGTGCGTTTCCAAGTAAACAAGCACCGCCGCCGTACCGTACCGTGCATGGCGTCGCGGTAAAATGCGGTAAATTGCGGTAAAATGTGATTGTATCGATCTCGCTATGAAACACCAGTAGCATGCATGTTATGTTGTGTTTGATTACTAGTTCGTTGGTTAGCAAGTAGCACTAGCAAGCAACAGGCTAGCCACTAGCCAGCCACACATAACAACACTACAGTACGTCATGTGTTGGTCAGACGGTGAACCAATCGCTGAAGACTGCCTCTTTTTTGGCAACGCCCATCCCTGCATAATGGAGTGAAACGAAATGTCAATTCAGGCTGAGTGTCAGGCTAGCCCAACGCAGGAGAAACACACAACAGCCTACACAAATCTCTCTGCATTGTAAGTCATTACAATGCAAAAGCAAAGCAAGGAGAGGCGGCCATAGGTGAATGGATAGAGAGGCTGCCTGGGAATCAGAAAGTCCCAGGATCCCCCTGGTCCGCCCTGTGTCAAAAGTGTCCCTGAGCAAGATACTTAACCTTTAACCCCTAACTGCTCTCTGGATGCTGTATTAATAGCACCCACTGGCTGCTTATAAGGATGGGTGATGCAGAGGACAAATTGTAATGTACACTCACAAAAATACCCAAAAGGAGTAGGGAATAAATTATAACTAGAAAGATGCAATTGGAAATTGCAATTGTGGTTGCCGTGAATATTTTCTGCAGCAAGCTAACTGTCATGTGGAGCTCGACCAATCCTCAAGCTGTGTGTAGATTTCGAAACTCCTCGCCACCCCACGCCAGTCAATCCGCAAGGTTGCCCTCATCACTCGTCATCACTTTTGCCTTGTAGTCTTCTTCCTACGAATCGTAGGCAACAAATCGTTTTGGGACACCTGATTGACAGCTGGGCCAATCATGTCCATAGAGCTGCAGTGTCAGTTTTCTTCAATGTTTCTTCTTTATGCTGCTTAGTCTTCTCAAAATGTCAGTGTTTGTCTCACAGCAGTGCTGCTGTGTGAATTCAGTTTCAGTGTGTTCCCCCCACCCCCTTATCTGCCCCAAGGCATGCAGGCAGTCAGGTACAGGCTGAGTTGAGGGGAGGGCTGCTTCGGTGGGCCCTGGCTTGCCTGAAGGCACAGAGGTGTGTGGAGGTTTCTGCTGTTGTTTGAGGGCTGTGTTGAGTGGTATCCCGGGCACGGTCTGGCAGGCAAGGGGTGGAGGGTCCGAAATCAGGCACAGGAAAAGCGCCTGCAGAGGAGTTATAAAGCAGAAACCTGGTTACTTGCGTATGTTTTCATATCACTTATACAAACATTTTCATAATTCATTATCTAAAACATTTGTTGACTGTTGGTCGGGACATAGACTGTGCTGTTATATGCAACAACACACTCTCTCACACCCAGGCCCCTGTCGCCTCTCCCTCCCCCCTTCCCTCCCCCTGCTAGCTCTCTCTCCCCCCTGCTAGCTACCGCCATAACGTTTGGTGTCAGAAGTGAGACCAGCGATTTCCGCTCCGAAGGAACTGATCAGCCCCAGACCGGAAACGCCTGGATTCAACGGACCTGTGGCTTTTAGAAAACGGTGAGTTGTTTTATTTCCATACTTTAATTCAAGATCCTGACAATTAAGAATAATTAAGAACAATTACGAATTAAGATTTAATTAAAAGATTAATTAAGATTTAACAAAAAAGCGCACCAAGTGCGGTTTTGTGTTCTGTGCGCCATAAGTGTGTTTTGACTACGCCATAGGTGTGTTTTGACTACGCCATAAGTGCGTTTAGGGTTTACCTTAGTGTGTTATGGCTAGGGATGCGGTATCGGTACTCGTGGTATCGGTACTCGACCCGATACAACCCTATTTTGCTGTACTCGTACTCGCCAGATACTTCTCACGGCAGCGCCCGATACTCTGCTGGGGCGTCACAAGGGGGAGAAAAGTGGGACTGAGTTACTAGGGCTCAAGGTGAAAGCCAGGGCCTTAATTATTTTATACTTTTGCTATTGAAAAATAGCAGATATGCAAGCTCACAGTGCCGCACTGCGAACGAGGCACCAGTGCTCCAACGATACAGCTGCGACCACTTAAAGGCATCAGCATCACGGCATGCCTTGTTGCGCTAAACTTACCTCTAAAGTTGAATCTCTTTCATATATCCTTCACCACCTCACGCAAATTGCAAAGTATAGGCTACTGTAGGTAAGTTAAACTTCCCACTAGAAAGCTGTGTGTGTGTTTGTTTGTTTGTCACTGTCGCTCTTGTCTTGAAAGCTCGCTCTCTCGGTGAAGTGTGTGTCTGTCTGCAGGGACGTGCAGAGACATTTTAGAGAGGCAGGGGCTGATATTTCTAGAAGGCCTTTTGGTGGACAATTCTCTTGAATGCAGCCTTCAGTTATGGTATGGAAAGGGCCCGGGGACATTTGCATTTTTTACCATAGTAAAAAAATGTATTCATGGACACTTTTTACAGACTGATCTGGCAGGGGCTCAAGCCCCCTTTGATGTCAAATTGTCAATGTGTGTACGTGCCTGCCTGCCAGTGTAGCACAGCTGAAAAAAGACGATTGATTGAAGAGAATAGAGATTCTGTGGGCTTCGCCACCTAGTGGCGGAAGAAATGACCTCTGGGAACTCAGATTGCTGTGGGCTAAATCAATGAATGCATTTCTGAGAATACCAGAAAAAAAGAATAATTTGACATTATGTTATAGTTGCGGATGAGGATGGATGCGGATATATACATTGGATAATATATTTTTTTAGAGGGAAAAAAAAAAGCGTAATTTAAATACATTTTGTATTATTAATTGTACTCGTATCGGTACTCGGTATCGGCGAGTACTCAACATGAAGTACTTGTACTCGTACTCGGTCAGCAAAAAAGTGGTATCGGGACATCCCTAGTTATGGCAACAATGAAATTGTAATGGGTGCAATATTACAATATTATTATGTATTATATATAATAATAAAAAAAGAGGAGAAGTCAGACAAGATTTGCTAAACCTTCTATTAAAACATAAGGGTTATGGTTACATACAAGATAGTCAGACTGATTCAGTGAAAACTCAAGCAAAGTAGCGTTGATATATGGTCTATAGGCCATATCATAAGTATATTACATACAAGATAAAGTTGATTGATTCAGTGTTACTCAAGCAAAGTGATAATGTATAATAGTGAAGATATTAGAAATATTGTCCAAATAAAGCTTTTTCCAAATGAAGCACCCCATGGGAGAGAGAGAGAGGAGGGAGAAGGCAGAAGGAAGAGAGCGTACCTTTATCTTTTTATTTTACACATGACAAGTTCACATGACACATAACTGGGGCCATCACATGCACATTTATATACTGTAAAAGTCATCAAGCTAAACAAACACGACCTCTTCCTGTTGGCTGATGCTAGTTTTTACTTAAGTGAAAGTATCAATACTGCAATGTAGAAATTCTCTGTTACAAGTCTGGAAGTCTGGAAAAAACTCGATGGTGGTTCATGATCAATAATCATAGCCCAATAAATATATACGATTCTAAAATGGGACCTTCTGCATAATGAGTCATTTTACTTTAGCTACTTTTAGTATATTTCCATGCTAATGCTTTTGGCATTTCCTTTGTAAAAACACATTGGGTATTGGCTATACTTTTTACTCAAGTCCACAATCTGAGTAGTTCTTCCAGTCGCCAGCACACAAGGAAATCCTTTTCACATGGTTTATTTACCTCTCTGGACAGAGAACAACGGACGTGTTTCGACCTGTACGGTCTTCCTCAGCGCTGAGGAAGACCGAATATAGGTTGCTGCCTTCAGGAAGGAGATACGGTGTTCCAGCATACACTAAGGTCAGACTAAAATGGTCATTTGTCCATCGGCCGACTTTAAGTTAAGGCTTAATCAGGAGATTGGCCAGGGGTAGGCCAGGTGGTGGACATCTTGTCTGTATTATCATTATGTTTGTAATCCTGATTTGTTCCTTTGTGTTTATGTTTCACAACAAAAGCTCCTAGATGGATTTTAACTACAAATATAATGTTTCCACAATTTGACTGGTCTTTTACTTGCCTTCATATTCACAAAAGATTCAAGGCTTCAAACCCCTTCCAAAATAGAAAACGATCTTTACAGAATATCAACAAATGATTGTAGAGTAGACTCACTGTTTCGGTGAAATAAGGAATTCTTGAACCGAGTTCTACGTTTAAGTGGAGGTCTTAAAGGGATTTCAAATGACCTTATGGCTCAGGATTGATCTGTGGTGAAAAATATTTTCATAGTGATCTCAAATTTGACTGAGTCAGGCCTCATCTCAGTCTGTATCATATTTTCTAAATGACATTGCTACAGTTCGCCATATTAATGCACATTCCGTTGCCTTCTTATTTCATTATTTTCGACAGTGTATTGATCGGTTGATATTTAAAGCTTGTGAGGGGGCAGCCGTTGCTCCTTGAGTCACAGAAGGATTCAATCAGAGTTTTCATGGGGATATCAGGTTTGTCTTAAACCTTCCTCCTTCTCAATATACTGACTATGCCGTCAATCTGCCGTCTGTTTGTCTGTCTGGGAGAGTTGTTGTCCCCAAACCCTGCCTTCCTCCAACCCGTTCTGATTGAGCAAGAGATAGAGCTATACATGCACGACTCCATTTATTGAAATCCCTCAAACCAAGTCCACAAATATCCTGTCTTTATTAACCCAATGCAAGAATAAATATTCATGAGGCCAAATTAATTCAGACGTATTCACACCACGGTATTTGTATGAGGTGTGCGGCGGAAATCAAAGGGAATATGAGGTTTCTTTGTGTCTCACACCAGCTAGTACTCAGTACTTTATAACCATACCAGGGGAATCGAGTGCCACTATAAATCAAATGTGTTGGCCAGTAATTATTGCCTCTGCTCTCTCAGGGACCTTGGGATTTCACTCCTGAACTTATTCTCATTGGGCTTTGGCGCGCTAGTCATTTTGTGTAATAGACTACTTTTGAAAGACAAGTGAGCAGAAAGCAGAATGTCAGCTTAATTGGTGTGGTTGGTTGCTGCCCACGTTGCTTGCTGTGAGCCAGCTGCAAATTAGTTCCAGGGAGCAACTCAAGGACAAAGGACTTGACACACTGATATGTGTATACAACCAAGATCAGTTACTCTGCAAACAATGCGATGCCTTCTGTGATTTTCTGTTATGGTAATATGCTTTTAATGAACTTGAGTTCCAAGATGAATTTGTACTGTGAGCTCTGTGTAAACAAGACTGTTTTTAGTCTCTCCTTTAGAAATAATGCATACTAATAATACGGTACGTGGTATACAGAAATTATGACATTAAGTCTAGAGAATGAGATGCTAACTAGTACTGAGTCATACAGTAGGTCTGCGTCAGTGTTTAGGGACGTGCAGAGAATGTTAGAGAGGCAGGGGCTGAAAGTTCTAAAAGGGCCATTTGGTGAAAATATCGAAAATAGCAGACCTCCGAGATCACAACGCTTCACGCTGCAACGCGTTGTGAGCTTGGAGGGCGGCTATTTTCGATACTTGATACCACACCCCACTAAACATAATCAAGTCAATACTGGAGATGTGGCGTACGATTTCTACACACAGAGGGCAATTCTTTCAACATGAGATGCTGCATTCAAGTTCAGGAGAGTTTGGACAAGGCAATTCTCTTGAATGCTGCTGTCAGGTATGGCATGGAAAGAGGGCATTTGCATTTATTTCACCATAGTAAAAACTGCATTCATGGTCTGGAGAGGACACTTTTTACAGACAGATAAAAGGGCACCGGCTCAAGCCCCCTTTGATGTCTATGTGTGCTGTGCACATGCCTGTCAGTGTTGTATGCGGTGTCAAACTTCTTTTCACTGCAGTGCAGTACAATGATGTAGGCGCAGCTTCACCATCCACACCTTGGCTTTGACAACCACAGCTGGAAAAGCTTTTAATGGTTCAAACATCAATGGAGCAGTGCAGAGTCTTGAGGAGCCCCCTCTTGTCTATTCTCTTTGTGATTCCAGGGTGAAACCTAGCTGGAAGGAGACGGATGCTTCTGGCTGGTCGGACCAGGTTGGATTCCAAAACCCATCAATATCAAAATAGACCTTTGTTAACATTCGAACTTGATTTGTTTTAAAAGAGCTATAGTCAACTTTTTCTTGAAAAACGGATGCTAAAATAAAAATAATGTTTTGAAAATATTTTATAAAAAAATAAGCTTCATATATGTGTTTCTATTCAAAAATGACCACACAAAGCGTAAAATAATGATAAAATATTCATTTTGGCCATTGTCAGACCGACACTTTGTTTACATTCTAGTCTATAGACTAGGATGTAAACAAAGTGTCGGCCCTACAAAGAAAAAGTTGACTATAGCTCCTTTAAAATGAAGTGTTTTTTTTACAAAGTGATCCATCATCAACATACAATCCTAATGAATTGCACCATGAAAAAGAAAAATGTAGTCAAGTTTTGATCATATTTAAAAAAATATGCAGCAAGCATATATAGCGTCTCTGTAAGGTGGAAATGATTACTTTACAAGAAATGGGAAAAAAATTATCCCCAAATTGACTTTTTTTTTTTATCGATTACTCACCCCAGGGAGATTTGATTTCAATATTTTTTTTTGTTTTTGTTGCATTCCTAAGCCAATAATTTGATTATAATAAATGTACCCCCATTGAATCCATGGGCCTACAAAGCTTTCTCAAATTATTGTCTTAGGAATGCAATAAAAACAAAAAGTCTCCATGGGGTGAGTAATCGATAGAAGGGGTGGACTACTCCTTTAATACTTTTAAATGGATAAATATTTATAAAACCCACACACAGACTTGATAACTTTCAGCCTGACGTCCCTATTTTTAGCATGACATTATAGGCAAATTGTAGTGTCTGGAGACAGACTGTTGGTTTACACAATTTTCAATGTTTTATAGCGGATATCCTCCTACTTCCGTAAGTTCCATTTCGTCTTTCTTTTTGCATAAATAAGTCCTCTATAGTCCGACTAGGCTAGACTAGGCGTATTGCAACCTATTGTGAGCTTGTTGATGAACCCCACCTCGCATGGCCATGAAGAGACATTTTGGGTCGCTCAACTCAACCAAAGATATTTATGTCACTGCATCACCCTTTCTTGTTGATTTTTATTTTTATTCTATTTTGCTAGTTGTTTTTATCGCTCTGACCTTTGGACACTGCACTTAGGTTGTGTTAGTAGTTTTTTTTAGTATTTCTGCTTGTGTTTGACATGATGTAGAGATACTTGTTGCACTAACTAGCATTGACTGTTATGGTCACTTTGATTTGGGCACTGTATTATTTTGATAGTCGTGCTTTAAGACACTTTATGTATATATATATTATTCGTTCCCTTTCCTGTTGTACCTTGCTCTTACTGTACTTACTGTACTCTGTACTCTTTTCTTGTTTTTTCTTTTTATCTTTTTCATACTACTCTGTAACTTTGTAAATAACCTTATACTGCTGTGCTGCCTCTGGCCAACACATTTTCCCCCTTGGGATAATAAAGGTATCTATCTATCTATCATGATGTTGCCACTCTGCCCGACTGACGCCATCCATGATGATAAGATAATCCCACACTATATGTTCATGACATGGGACGTGTTTTACCTTTCATTATAATGAATGATTCTGGATCAGCAGAGCTACTCTGATATGCTTGCTAGATAAAGTCCCCTGAATTTGAGGTTTCAAAACAGCCTGTTTTCATGTCCTGTATAACATTTCGTTTTTCGTTTAGTTTTTTTTTTACACTGCATATATTTTATCATTGAGACATATGGTATAACTACTGAAGTATCGACTGATTTAGTTTTGGAGCATCACACTGAGAGGAAAATAAATCACACATCATATAACACGCACCCCCCTGCTAAAATTATTCCTACACAGTATGACTTTAAAGCTCAAATTGTATCGCTACCATGAAGCTAGAGTAGTATAAAAAAAAAGTGTAAAATGTACTGTATAAAGAAAAGAAAAGAAATGCATGATATTATGGATATATTATATAGCTTAAGCCCTGGTGATGATGATTGCGAACTGTTTGCCGTTGTATTTGCTACTAGGCTGCTCTACTGTACAACGCTGCTTGGATGAACCACTTGATGACGATGTCCAGTGACAGCAGAGAAGAGATGGGTATTAAAGGAACATTTCCAGACTGCTACCAAATTGCCTTTCCATGTCGGCCCCACTTGGATAATGATTGTCTCGTGCATTGCAATTAGATTGCCCATTGCCTCCCATTGGCGAGTGACACAGGTTGTTTTTCAAGCTGCTTCTCTGGAGCGAGGAGAGCTGTAAATACTGTAATGTTTCACTCTCTGGGGAGTGCAGAAGCGTTGTTGTATCCACACTTGCAATCTGGCAGCGCCAACACACCATTTCTCACTTGAAAGAATTTAGTGCGTTGCTCTGGGCCGCTTCAAAGTACTGTACTTTTTCATTTATCTCAGTTCACGTTCTCGAGTGGTTGCTCATTCTCTCACGTGAAAGTGTTACACATTTTTGTCACAGGTTGCGGGGTAAACGTGGCTGATTCAAGCCCATTTTATTGGAGACTGCAACCAATAAGTACCTAAGTGCTGCTTCCACCTCTCCATCTGCTACACTGATATACTTTAATCCCTTCCCAGCCATTGTGGAGGTGCAGCATGTTATTGCATCGTCACTGTCTGAGCTTCAGGATGTCACAAGGGGTGCCTCAGCCCAAGCCCCACTTTGGGACACCAGAGGCGAGCTAATCTAAACCGTAGCCTATACAGGCATTCTCTCTCTCACACTCCTTTCAGGAAGAGATTGCTATTCATCCTCATAGCTGGCGACACAGACATTCTGTAGAATCTACAGCAACAAAGAATTATGACATGTCTTCCATTTGATTTTTCACAGCATAGAAGTAAATGAAAATTCCCAGATAGATAAACATGTTAACCCAGTTCCCGCGCATAAACACAGCCTCAGTTCTAACATCGGAAACTAAAAGGCAGCATTGTAGTTGCTCTCAGTGGCTGGCTATGGACTAAGGGCTGTTTGCTGTGGGAGGATAATTAATGTCAAAACCGTGCACCGCTACAAACAGGCTTTGGCTCGGCTCACGAGCTGACATGGCCACAACGCACCAGCAGGCTTCAGAGCCCCTTCCAGTGAGTCGTTGGGAGACACATTCCACCAGACTGCACCAACAAGCAGCCTCTGACCAGTGCTCTAATGAGGTTGGGGACTGTCAACAGCATCCCCCCTCAGTGCATCCCATGTAGAGGCGTAGCCCTTGCTCACTACCCACTGCCCTGCTCCCCGCTCCCCGCAGGGCCTGGCTGCCAGGCCCAGCCACATCACGCTGACTGCGCCGATTAATCAAATAAGGCCCTTTGCTACTAAACTTTTGCCTTTTTTAAAGACCATGTCACAACAGTTGACAAGCCCGTTGGCCTTGTTAGTATACAGTGAGAAAGCGCGATAGGGACTTTGCCCCCATGCTGCGATCACACATTTGCAGACACAGTGTTTGTGGGGACGGAGATTATGGTCACATGGTGTTGTTATATCAAGGTCTCGCTGGGGTGCCGTGATACACAGTGATGTTTTTTTATGGGGCTACAAATTCTTCATTGATGCTCCACAACCGCTGCACTCCTTCATGTCACCCTGTAAGCTTGAGCACAACACAAACATTTGATGGCCAGTGTCAGGGGCGTCACAGGGGATAAACCCGTTTTTATCCTGGGATTTTTGAACAATTTGCATGAAACATTCTACACACAATCTAAGGACCTTTATCTAACATGCCTATGAAGTGCACACACAAAAAAAGAATAATGATAATAATATATATAGCTGCAAGCAGCAATAAAGAGGCCAAAAGCGCCTCAAATCATGAACACAGCCTGCGATGTGCGTGAAACTTTGCACGCACATTCCCACTAGGTCAATGAACAGATAGCGCCACCAGTTGGTCAACTTTTGCATAACACATTTTTGGAACAAAATGCCTCAAACTACGTATGAAGCGCCCGAATGCATCAGTAACGTCAAAGAGAATACTGCCTGCGATCGTGACAATTTGTACTTTTATAGCCATTGTTTTTTGTCTTGAAGCGAGCCCATGATTGTTTCAAAGGAACAATATTTTCTAGTTATTATTATTATGCAGAGTCCTCCAATCCTCCATCAGTCATGGCTGCCAGTTCCCATCTGATGTTGTGTGGGAGTTCTGACTGCTCCAGATCGTACTGAATAACTGCTAGCTTGCAGAGCGTCTTAAGACTAGGACTCAAGTCTAAGATGTACAGGTCATCGTTGTGTGTGGCATAATCTTTACATCCTCCAAAGATAATGAAACAACTTCCCACCATGCAACAGCATCCCTGTACTCTTCCAAAATTAGTCAATTCACCTTGGGCTCAACCTCCTTCAAGGAGAACGTCTCTGGACTGAATTTCCACATGCATTTGCAGGGCCCCAACACAGTACCAGAGTCATTCTCACTCCAGCTGTCACAACCAAATATGTACAGCTCTCCATTGTAGGCAAAGGCTGAATGCCACGTACGTCCTTTTGGAAGAAGCTCTGCAGATGGTGTGTTCTGCCAGCAGTCTGTATCAGTGTCTGTCAAACAAATACAAACATCTTTGTCCCGATGTTGGTGGCAGAGTGACATGATGAAGCAGGAGGCGGAGTGCCTGTGGTGTTAATTAAAGACCAGACCATCGTGGTGGTGTCCAGCTTGTAGATGTCACTGGTGTTCTTTTATTCTTTTATTATGTCTACACTGCGACTGATACTGCAACATGTACTGTAACTAAAAACGTGCGCTCAAATCTCCGCTAGGAGGCATGCTCTATAGCAGTGGTTCTCAACCTGTGGGTCGGGACCCCCAGGGGGGCCCCCAAATTATTTTGGGGGGTCCCCAGATGATTAACTTAACATTGTTTTCTCACTCAACAGTAAACAAACCAACATAAAGTTTAAGTGTATAGACGGTATCTGCACATTTCTAAAGTGACAATTTAATACCTCTAAAATGACAAATTAAACATTGGCCAAATTGTCAAATATTAGAGGCAGAGATTGTGAAAATAGACGATCTACACGCTCACAACGCCTCGCAACGCGAGGCGTTGTGAGCATTTAGATCTGCTATTTCACAATAGAACCGTGTTATAGAAAATGTAATGCCTCAACTCTTAGTGCTTGTCAGGGTGGAGGGTCCCCAGTTAAAATATGATTATTTTGGGTGTTGCAGCCTAAAAAGGTTGAGAACCACTGCTCTATTAGTACCTCCATCTACGTCTGTCTGTCTGGGGCATGTGATTGCAATGTTTAGGGGGTTCTGAGTGAGTAGGAAAAGGCCTCAATCAGTGAGACAGAGGGCGGGAGGGAGGATGGGATAGAGAGGAAGTTAGGAGGGAGGCAGAGGGACAGGCGTCACATTCCCATATATGGAGATACCCAACATCAGCGCAAATCATCATCACTAAGCAACAGTTTCTGTTGTGTAACGTCAGACCAGAGCTCGATCAGAGAAAAAGAGAGAGAGAAAAATGGGGAGGGAGTGAGAGAAAGAGCAAGAGAGAGTGAGAGGGAGAGTGAAAGGGAAGGAGAAACATACAGGGAGGGAGGGAGAAAGAGAGACAGTCACACAGACAGACAGACAGACAGACAGACAGACAGACAGACAGACAGACAGACAGACAGACAGACAGACAGACAGACAGGGTGAGTGCAACGATCTCCATCCTCCTGGCAGAGAAATCTTTTCCGTTAAGCCTGAGATATGTCAAATCTCCATCTCTTGTGTCTAAAGAGTGACCCAAATGGACCATTGTGGTCTAATATTTACTGTACATTAGTGTGGAAGGAGATACACTCTTGGCCATCATCACATGCTTTAAAAGATGGATACTTTTCTTTCGCAGTAAACTTCTTAAGTCCAATGGGACTAGCTTTGCCACTTCACACTTTCCAGTGAGTTTTTTGTGCATTTGGCCCTAAAAAGATATATTCTTCTCTTTTAAGTCTGCTCTAAATCACTGTAAAATATGCAAAGGAGTAACCCCATGCGAATTACTCCTAAAAAATAATACCTTGGAAACTTGCAGTAGGCTACAATAGCTTGTACGGATCAACTTGGATTATATGTATTTTATCAAGCTATTCACATGATTAATTTGCTTAATTATAGTTTTTTTCTGTCACCAGTGATTAAATATTGATCATCTTAAAATGCTAAAGACTACATTATTTACAAATGTTTTGAAGTGTAAGCCCATTAAGAAGAGTGGAATCTATTAAAGATATACACTTTACTTTACTGGCATCTGTCATTTTGTTTTAAAAATTCTAATGCCTATCCTTTCAGGGCTTTCAGGGCTGGTATGGCCGACTTTTACCTCTAAAAGATAATTGGCCCAGGGGCCTCCGTGAGTCTACGCGGGTTCTATAGGCTGCACTGTTCCATCCAAAATAATGAATAAAGAGTAGCTTAATGTAGGTGTAACAGTCAAATTCCAATGTCCACCTCGACATTACATGCGCAGTCAAGGGAGTGTCCTAAATGCAGATATACAAAAAGTACAAATCAATATTCCCCTTTTGAAGCACCGCACATAATACTGCAAGAAAGAACATAGCAGTTAACTTAGTAGTCTCTCCAGGCTCCTTGTAGCACAGTTTTCTTTGAATTTCTTCACTCTGTCCGTATTATTCAGTTTCTTTGTCTGTCGTCAGGTAGGAACAGTGTGCTCCCCTTCACTCTAATAACACACCTGTGTTCCTGTGCTTCCTGTATATGCACAGTGCACACCTTGTGCATGTCAATCAAATGCCCACCACCAGTGTCTAGACATAATCTATCTATAAATGCGACAAGTCTCTGTCTGTCTGCGTGTCTGTCTGTTTGTAATCCGCGTATCTCGAGAACCGTTCGTCCCACCGGCTTCAGATTCGGCACGCGCGTTCCCCGCCGCCGCGCGGAGTGCAGTGCCGGGCCTCGACCCGACCCGACTCGCGGTTTTCCAAAACCGGCGCAAAACGTTCGGAATCTCCTTATGCAGAGCTGATTGTTGACATCAGGCTGTTCCGGAGGAAATCGGCGCAAGCGCTGACTCATTGTGACATCACATCTGAGATCACGTACGCCACATGAGTCAACAAAAAATGCCATGGTTACGTATTCTGATGTTCCTATATGGGCATAAAAGGACACAGGCAAACATAATGGTCAAAACGGCTCTTATGACAACAGGTATAATGGGGTTTGCATTAAAGGGTGGGGCATTCATTCCCTATTTCAAATTCGGCACACGCGTTCCCCGCCGCAGCAGGTAGTGCAGTGCCTGGCCTCGATCCGATACGATACGCGATTTTCTGGAACCAGCACGAAAGGTTCGGATTCTGATGTCTGACATCAGGGTTTTCCGGAACCGGCACTGTGTCTGCATAGATCTCCATTTATGGGCATAAAATGGATGCAGACAGACACATACGGATATCTCCATATATGAGCATAAATGGACACAGGCAAGCAGATGGTCAAAGATCTCCATATATGGGCATAAAATGGACGCAAAAAGAGAGATACAGATATCTCCATATATGGGCATAAATGGACACAGGTAAACAGATGGTCAAAACGGGTCCTATGACAACAGGTATAATGGGGTTTGCATTAAAGGGGGAACCAGCACTGTGTCTGCAACACAGTCGGAGGCACAGACAGATACAGAGATCTCCATAATGGGCATAAAGGGACACAGACAAACAGATACAGAGATCTCCATATATGGGCATGAAATGGATGCAGACAGACAGATACAGATATCTCCATATATGAGCATAAATGGACACAGGCAAACAAATGGTCAATACAGGTCCTACAGAGATCTCCATATATGGGCATAAAATGGACGCAGACAGACAGATAACTCCATATATGGGCATAAATGGACACAGGCAAACAGATGGTCAAAACGGGTCCTACAGCGATCTCCATATATGGACATAAAATGGACGTAGACAGACAGATATCCCCATATATGGGCATAAATGGACACACGCAAACAGATGGTCAAAACAGATCCTATGACAACAGGTATAATGGGGTTTGCATTAAAGGGCGGGGCATTCATCCCCTATTTACATTGTTCCCGAGTTGGCCAGGGCGCTGCGGGCGGCCGAGCTTCTAGTAATGCAAATTAACCAAAATTAAAAATGCCTGTCAACACCAGAACATCAATAATAGCTATACCCAGACTAGTCTAAAGAGAGTGGAGAAACATTCAAAATAACCCCCAGTGATATTATTCTGGCCATGCCAGGCTGGTCTAGAGAGACACTAATTCATAATAAACATAAAAACATGTTTTTAAGTCAATTTAATTGTGTGTGTGTGTGTGTGTGTGTGTGTGTGTGTGTGTGTGTGTGTGTGTGTGTGTGTGCGCGCGCGTGCGTGCGTGCGTGCGTGCGTGTTTCTTTGTTGAAAGTATGTTATTTTTATCGTAGCACTATAATTGTACGAACTACGAAGTATAAATTAGGCTTAAGTCACAAACAGTGTAATATTATAGAGCCGCAATAAGCATATCGATCAGAGGATGAAGACTTTACTTCCTCTTTGTTGATAACCTGCTTGCTCCTGTCATCATTAAGGCCTCAGTATGGACAGAGAGAGGCGTGAAGTGCATTGGCCTCTCCCCACAGAGCAATGGATGCCAAATGGCAGCAGATGGCACAGGGTGTGAGATTAGCCTGGTGTTGTTGCGGGGCAGGAGAGGAGACTTGTGATGGTGCGAAGTTGCCATGGGTGAACTGGAGGTGAGAAAGCTTCTTAAAGGAGCAGGTTCGTCCCCAAAATGACTTTTTTCCTATTGATTACTCAAGTCATGAAGACTTCAGTTCAATAATATGTATTTTTTTGTATTTAGTTCATAGCCTAGGATAGCGTCAAAATCAGTTTAACCACTTCAATCCTATACACATCGGCTAATTGAAAGAAAATCTTGAAAGAAATATGAGAAAGATTGGCATATTTCTTAATCGTTTCAACAACACAAATCTTGTATGGGGGTCCCTGGCACAATATTTTCAGATGGGAGTTTGTGGCCAAATAGCCTACATTGATTGATTGATTGATTGATTGATTGATTGATTGATTGATTGATTGATTGAAGACTTTATTAGAAGTTTGCGTAGGAAAAGGTACAGTTCACTGGTACACGGCCAACTAAAAGGAGATCCTAGTAAGCTTTTCAGCTTAATTACACAGGAAACCTTTATGTATCATTCACACAACAGGGGTTTTCAACCCGTTTCATATCAAGGTCCATTATTTATTCTGCATTTGAGCCAGGAACCATCATTTGGTGACATTTAGCATCTCAGATCCCAAACTATTTTGT